>NC_091562.1:23407298-23412298 GCF_042767895.1 Penaeus vannamei
TGTGCTGCCATTAGATCAATTCTAGTGTCCATGGACGGTAAATCAGCTTCCATGAGGAGTTTGATGACCTTTGTCCACTTAGGTGCACCTAGAATTACCCTGGCTGCTTCGTTTTGTATTGTTTCCAGTTTTTCTTTTAATGTCGTGCTGGAAGCAATGAGGGCGACAGATGCATAGTCAATAATAGGACGGACAGCATGTACATAGAATGATCTTAGTACTTTGTGTCCAGCTCCTATGTGTCTCCCTGTCATGACTTTCATGATTGACCTATCCTATCCATACACCAAGGTATAGATAGTCCTTCACCCATTCCAGATCCATACCCTGTATAGTGAATTTTTTGTTTCTGACATTGGTTCTCAGAGCCATTGCTTTGGATTTTGGTGCTGATATTTTTAGACCCATCCTACAACACTCTTCAGACACCAGGTTCAGACAACACTGAGCTCTAGTTAGGCAGTGATTGCCAGAGGCTATGATTGCCAAGTCATCTGCATAAAAGATGATCTTGCATCCCTCTGGCAGGTGAATGTCGAGTATGTTGGACATGAGGGTATTAAACAGGGCTGGACTAAGAACCCCTCCCTGAGGAGTTCCATTTTCAAGTGACGTGCTGTGAGAGGTGGCCTTGAAATCTGACATTTGCTGATCTATTTTTAAAATAGTCAGCTATCCATAGAGTCTGCCTCTGACTCCTTTGTGGATTAGGGTCTCTTGAATGGCAAGCGGACTTCTCCAGGTCAAGGAAGACAAGCACGGCGGGCGAGGTGCAGATTGTGCTTAAGAGTGTGGAAATGCTATGAGCAGTGCTCTTACCCCTTGTGAACCCGTGCAGGTGTTCATTGGGGGACCCGTTTT
The DNA here is from genome assembly GCF_042767895.1 of Penaeus vannamei. NCBI lineage: Eukaryota > Metazoa > Arthropoda > Malacostraca > Decapoda > Penaeidae > Penaeus > Penaeus vannamei. Next base: position 23,408,160 of record NC_091562.1, read on the forward strand.
CCATCGGAGCCTGTTGAGTACCATCTTCTCAGCTGTTTTACCTAGGCAGCTGAGAAGAGAGATGGGACGGTACTTGCCAGGCTCCTTTGGTTTTGGGATGGGAACTATTGTGACTTGTTTCCAGCTCTGGGGCACTGTGGCGGTTTACCAGGATTTGTTGATAACCTGCAAGAATGCAAGTTCTCCTGCAAGGCCTAGATGCGAAATGATGGGGTGAGAGATCCCATTAGATCCCGGTGCTGACCCAGAACTGGATTTGTATGATTTTCTTAGTTCCCTAAGAGAGAACAAGGCATCCTTGTCTCTTATGAGAGCAAGTCTTTTTGGATTTAAGTTTTGTTGTTTTTCTCTCATCATTGGAGGCAGATTGTGGGTGCTGGTTCTGGCTGAGAACTCAAGCACCAATCTGTTAGCCTCTGATTATGGGTCATGATGAGTGCATTTCGGGGTTTGGCGGCTTGTCGCTTGCCTGACCCATTTCCACAACTCTGTAAGGCTGGTCTGGTGCCCAAAAGTTTGGCACCATTTCAGCCATTTTTTCTGCCTTACTCTGTTGGCAGTTTCCTTGGCATCCACGACAGCTTCCCTCAACAGGGCCAGATTGTCGGGAGTTTTTTCTGCACATATTAACCCTGTGGTTGACCTCTTTGATCTCGTCATTATAGTACCAGGCGTCTTTGTGAGTTCTGGACCATGGGCGAGTTTTGGGGATGGTTTGTGAGGCTGCCTGGTTTATGGCCTGGATTAGCCTTGCCTCTAGCACATCCACATTTTCATTTTTGTTGTTGGGTTCATTGTCTTTCAGACATCGAGCCAAGCCTTCCTGGAAGGCAAACCAGTTGGCCTTGTCTGTTTTCCATTTAGGAATGTGATGTGGTCTTTGGACTGGACCTGCATCCATTAGTGTGGTGACTATGCCGTAGTGATCACTAGTAACCGTATCATCGACACACCGTCGAATTCTCTCCACCATTGTTGCAGTGGCAAAAGTGAGGTCTAGGACCCCTCCCTTCACATGCGTTGGTTCTTTGGTGTTGAGAAGAGCGATCTCAGAGAATGTCTCAAGCACTTCTGCTATGTGAATGTCTGCCGCGTTCGGCCTTTTGCGGGGATTCAGCATGGCTATGTGTGCATTGAAGTCTCCCCCTATGATCACTCGGTCTAGTGCTGCAGTAGCACAGACCTGATTCAGATCTAAGCTCTCACACAGTGGTTTGCTATAAATATTATATATTTTTATAGGACCCCCAGGTAGCTGAATCTCAACAGCAAGAGATTCAACACCATCTCCACAGTGCGGCGGGTTGGCTATTAAGGAGCACGGGATAGCTTCTTTTACCAGGGTCATCAGGCCTCAAGCACCATCCAGGTTTGGAGTGGTGAAGGCATGATATCCTGAGAAGCACACGGATCCCATAGTTAGTGTCTCCTAGAGCATGACGACGTCAATGCTCCTTGCTCGCACAACTGACTGGAGGAAGGAGTTCTTGCTTTTATAGCTACAGATATTCCACTGAAGAATGTTTAGATTGTGTGCCATGATGGTTACTCAGAGTCACTTGCTTCAGCTTCAGATGCCCCGGTGCTGGTGGCATCAGATAAATACAGATCCTCGTTGATTGAGGATTGTACAACTTCCTCTAAGTCAGACACTCCATTAAGGCTCTACTGAGGGGTGTAGAGCCTTGGTTGGAAGTGCCAGCTCGGGTCAGGGGACGAGACTTTGGCTGTACAGACTCGGCCTGCAGTGGGGGCTCCTGCTGCACAGTTCCAGTCTTTCCTGACAGACTAGCTGGGGTTTCACGTAATGCTTCTCCCGAAGCTAGCCTGCCATCCGAGGATTTAGGGAGGGGAGCGCTGCTCGTTTTTGGTTTGGAGGCTTCAAACTTCCTTCCCTTCAGAGCTGCCACAGTTTGGGTCATAGCCGTCATTGCGACCTGCACTGCTTTCTCCGCCTCCTCACTGGTCCTCCGCAAGGCTGTTGCTACTGCAGAAACTACAGCACTCTACAGGAGAGTCGTATCTTTCTCGTCAAAGAAAAGATTATCATCTACTGGGCGGACCATTGCTGCGGTCTTTGAACCTTTTTCCCTTTGGTTCTTTCTTGCGGTTTTGCCACTAGCAAGCTTGGGGAATACCTCTCTGTTAGAGGTATCCAATTTTCACCGTGGGGGCGACTCCTTCCCCTTAGGAGGTCGGGGAGTCTTTTCTTTTTTGTTTTTGCCCCAGACGTAGGTGCCTGGGGGCGCAGGGACAAAGTCAGGACGCTTTTTGGCTAGCTCCTGCTTTTTAATAACTGCCTGTTTCCTGACAGAGCAAGCCAGGCTCCAGGCATGATGCTTCTTGGCACAGTTTGGACACTTGGCTGTTGTGTCCTTTTGGCCATCTTTGTGTGTCTTGATACACACTTCTGTTTCGTGTGCCTCGCTGCATACACCACATTTGGCTTTGGCCTTGCAGTTGGCCTGGTGATGCCCAAATTTCTGGCACGTGAAGCACCTCAAGGGCTCTGGAACATATGTCCTGAGCTTGTAGGAGCCCCAGTTACCTAGATCAAGGGTGGTGATTGGGGCTCCCTTGAGGATAACCAGGACAAAAGGCCGAACGCGGCAGGCATTCACATAGCAGAAGTGCTTGAGACATTCTCTGAGATCGCTCTTCTCAACACCAAAGAACCAACGCATGTGAAGGGAGGGGTCCTAGACCTCACCTTTGCCACTGCAACAATGGTGGAGAGAATTCGGTGGTGTGTCGATGATACGGTTACTAGTGATCACTACGGCATAGTCATCACACTAATGGATGCAGGTCCAGCCCAAAGACCACATCACATTCCTAAATGGAAAACAGACAAGGCCAACTGGTTTGCCTTCCAGGAAGGCTTAGCTCGATGTCTGAAAGACAATGAACCCAACAATAATGAAAATGTGGACGTGCTAGAGGCAAGGCTAATCCAGGCCATAAACCAGGCAGCCTCACAAACCATTCCCAAAACTCGCCCATGGTTCAGAACTCACAAAGAAGCCTGGTACTATAATGACGAGATCAAAGAGGTCAACCACAGGGTTAATATGTGTAGAAAAAACTTCCGACGGCAAAGATCTCCCGACAATCTGGCCCTGTTAAGGGAAGCTGTCGTGGATGCCAAGGAAACTGCCAACAGAGTAAGGCAGGAAAAATGGCTGGAATGGTGCCAAACTTTTGGGCACCAGACCAGCCTTACAGAGTTGTGGAAACGGGTCAGGCAAGCGACAAGCCGCTAAGCCCCGAAATACACTCATCATGACCCACAATCAGAGGCTAACAGATTGGTGTTTGAGTTCTCTGCCAGAACCAGCACCAACAATCTGCCTCCAATGATGAGAGAAAAACAACAAAACTTAAATCCAGAAAGACTTGCTCTCATAAGAGATAAGGCACTCGAAGCTGATGAAACGGTTGCCTTGTTCTCTCTTAGGGAATTAAGAAAATCATACAAATCCAGTTCTGGGTCAGCACCGGGATCTGATGGGATCTCTCACCCCATTATTTCGCATCTAGGCCTTGCAGGAGAACTTGCATTCTTGCAGGTTATCAGCAAATCCTGGCAAACAGCCACGGTGCCCCAGAGCTGGAAACAAGCCACAATAGTTCCATCCCAAAACCAAAGGAGCCTGGCAAATACCGTCCCATCTCTCTTCTCAGCTGCCTGGGTAAAACAGCTGAGAAGATGGTACTCAACAGGCTCCGATGGAAAACGGGTCCCCCCCCATGAATACCTGCACGGGTTCACAAGGGGTAAGAGCACTGCTCATAGCATTTCCACACTCTTAAGCACAATCTGCACCTTGCCTGCCGTGGTTGTCTTCCTTGACCTGGAGAAGGCTTTTGAACTGGCAAGTCTGCTTGCCATTCAAGAGACCCTAATCCCCAAAGGAGTCAAAGGCAGACTCTTGGCCTGGATAGCTGACTATTTTAAAAATAGATCAGCAAATGTCAGATTTCAAGGCCACCTCTCACAGCACATGCCACTTGAAAATGGAACTCCTCAGGGAGGGGTTCTTAGTCCAGCCCTGTTTAATACCCTCATGTCCAACATACTCGACATTCACCTGCCAGAGGGATGCAAGATCATCTCTTATGCAGATGACTTGGCAATC
>NC_091562.1:23419798-23424591 GCF_042767895.1 Penaeus vannamei
AAGTGTTTTTCTCCGCAATTTCTGATTTGTGATGAAAAAACATATTGCTTTCAAATCATGGAAAATGCAAGATGTAACTTTGAAATTCCACACAAATATAAAATCAGCAGTCTAAAAATGGGACAGTTTGTAACTTGCTTCATCATCATCATCATGGGGGCTGACGCCGACGGGGGCGCATAGCCGCATCCACCCTTCGCTTCCACCTACGAGGATCCCTCATGGCTAGACGCCAGGCAGGGACTCGGCCCATCTCTAGTTCTTCATGGCAGGTTTGGTCGATCTGCCCAAGCCATGACTTCCTCGGTCGTCCCACAGGCCTCCTCCATCCAGGGTTGTCTCGAATAGAGACGACCTGATGGGCAGGATCATCCTGAGGAAAGCGAGCCAGGTGGCCGTATAGCCTGAGTTGGCGATCACGGATTGTGCAGATAACAGGGCTTGTGCCAGTCTCACGGTGCAACCGTTGGTTGGACACATGGTCCCGCCAACAGTACCCCATGATCTGGCGCAAGGACCTATTACAAAAGGCTTCAAGACGAGCCTCCAAGGCACAGGACAATGTCCAGGTTTCGCTACCGTATAGCAAAACTGGCATTATCAGGGCCTTGAAAACCCGTAGCTTGGTCCTTCTGCACAGGTACCGACATCTCCAAATACTCTTGTTGAGAGAGTTCATGACCCCTGCTGCCAGGCCAATCCGTCTGCTGACTTCATGGTCTGACAGCCCAGAGTTATGAACTACACTACCAAGGTATGTAAAGCTCTCTGTGACTTCAATGTCCTCGCCGCAAGCACGTACCGACTGAACAGGTTCTCCTAACAAGTCCCCAAATTCCTGGACCTTGGTCTTGGTCCAGGAGACCTCTAGACCCAGGGGCTTCGCTTCATTGCTAAATGCATCGAGAGCCGCCACTAGGGTTTCCAAAGACTCAGATAGAATGGCAACGTCATCAGCAAAGTCAAGGTCTGTAACCTTGATATTGCCCAGCGTTGCCCCACAATGACTTTGAACAGTAGCTCTGCCCAGTATCCAGTCCATGCAAGTGTTGAAAAGAGTTGGTGCAAGGACACAGCCTTGCCTCACTCCTGAACTAACAGGAAAGAAGCTCGACAGGCCCCCACCACACTTTACAGCACTTTCAGTACCAGTATACAGGCTTGCTATTAGTCCAATAATCCTTGTTGGTATTCCTCTCAGCCTCAGGATCTCCCAAAGTGACTCCCGATGCACCGTATCGAACGCCTTCTTGAGGTCGATGTAGGCTGCAAGCAGCCCACGCCCGAACTCACGACGGCGCTCTACAATGACTCGAAGCGTGAGGATACGGTCTATTGTGGACTTACCAGGATTGAATCCGGATTGCTCCAGTCTCTGGTGCCTCAGTAGATGGTCTCTGATACGTCTCAGAAGGATGTGGGCAAGAACCTTGCCTGGTACACTGAGCAGTGTAATGCCTCGGTGATTGCTGCAGTCCCAACGGTCCCCCTTCCCCTTCCAGAGAGGGATGACCACACCCCTCAACAGGTCAGGAGGAATGGAGCCGGACTGCCAGATGGCAGCCAGGACAGCATGTAACCCCCGTGCCATAGGTTCACCACCAGCCTTTAACAGTTCAGCTGGTATGCCGCAGATACCAGCTGCTTTACCACTCTTCAGCTTGGAAATCGCCCCCCTAACTTCAGTTAGGGAGGGAGGGTCCTCACTGATAGGTGGATTCGGCAGCGGGATCTCGACACTACCCGCATCCAAGTTAACTGTTGGTGGGTCAACCTGGTACAGCTGCTCAAAATACTCAGCCCAACGTCCCCGCACCGCAACAGGATCTGAAACGATCTGACCACTTACTGAGCGAACTGCTGTCACCTGTGAAGAGGGCTTGGAGTTCAGCTTTCTCAGGGCTTGGTATGCAGGACGAAGGTCATTTACTAAGAAATGGCCTTCTACCTCCTCTGCAAGACTCCGAATAAACTGTTCCTTGTCCCTTCTTAACAGGGACCGAGTTCTGCGCACATGAGAACGGTGCAATTCCCGATCCCCTGTCAGACGAGCCGCACGACATGCATCAGTGGCTTCCAGTGTCTCCCGCGAGATGGAATTCTGTACTGCTCTCGGGCGTACACCAATCGTATCTTGAGCTGTATCAAGCGTTTCACGCTTAAAGGTATCCCACAGAAGAACAGGGTCTGTCAGACTGCCAAGCACTGCGAAACGATCAGAGATTGCCTCAGCAAACCTGCGGGCACACTCCCCCTCCCTCAGCCTGTCCAAATGAAACACCCTAGGGTGATCATTTGACTTGCTTAAAGCCTCATAAATGTATTGTACTTTTGTGTTACTCATGATATGCTGAAAACTTATTTTCTTATTTCTTGTTTTCAACTTATTGTATTTTTTTCCAGATGAGGTGAGGGCAAAATACAACAGCATGAGAACCTACTTCCTGAAAGAGTATAGGAAAACTCGGGTTGCATCTAGTGGATCAGCTGGAGATTGTCAATCAAAATGATAGTTATTTGATGCCATGTCCTTCGTCAAGGATACGATGAACATTTACTCCACACAGTCAAGCCAGATCCTTTATACTGAGGTGAGGTTCATACTTATTTTCTCAATATTACTACGGTTGTTTTATCTTTTATGTGCAGTTTCTTAAACTAGTAAACACACGCACTCGCACTCCTTTCTCTGTCTCTCTCACATTCTTTTATATAAATATATGTTTATATATAAAATTAGAATTTTATAGAATATAAATTTAGGAAAATGGTTTAATGTAAAAAAAAAAAAAAAATGCCAATGATAATGCTCATGATATATAACCATTAATATTTTTTTTAGATTATATTACTATTAAATATGTAAATTTCAGTATATCAATTACTTTATTTTATACCATTGTACTTATATACATTTTCTGTTTGCCTTTTTAGCCTCAAAGATGCTCCTCAGCAGTGAAGGAAAACTTTTCAAGTTCAGAGGATCTTGGAGCCGGAACCCACTGTTGTATTTTCTACAAGTTCTCTAGACCCGCCCCAACACCATGCACATCTGGGTTGTTTTGGTCATCACCCCCACCATCTTCACCCTCACCAGAGCCTCAACAGACACCGGCGAGTACTCCTTTTCAGCCAAAGGCAAAGAGAAGGAAGACTGCTGATCCTCTTAATGAGCAGTGTCTAGAGGCAGTTAAAGTTTTAATAAATGCGTTAAACTAAGACACCGAGAACGATTTTTGTTCCCGGTTTGGAAAAAGCATAGAGCGTTGGCTGAGAGGATTTGATCCTGATGTGAGGGTAATAGTGGAAAACAAATTGAATTTTGTGATAGCTGAAATGGTTGAAAAGTATGGTGTTAAATTGTAAAGTGGTAAAGATGATTTATGTTACTGTGGTGGTGTACAGCTTCCCAGGTATTTCTTGGTTCTGTAACCCATCCTTTTTACTATGTGATCAATTTGTGATATGTTGAATTACTATACAAAATAGCTTGTAATGCAGTAGTCTAATACTAGTTTTTATGCTTTACAATATATGCATTAATTTTCTAGTTTAATAATGCTTATCATATAAATATCATTATATTGGTTTCTATATGTTATGCTTTGCTCCGGGAATATTTTTATACATGACAAATTATTTTCCAACATGCATGTTTTCTCGTCTATGGAATAAACCTAATTATATGTATATATGTTTTTTCTTTAGATTTTCCAAGATTCACAACTATGCTGCATCATATTCAAAGACAATAAAAAAAACATACAAAATATATGGTGACTACATAGTGACTATAATAACATATGGATCAACATGGTAACAACTGAAAAAAAATGACAGCTAAATTGAATCTATGAAATAAGTACTGTAGACAGAGGAGAGCTATTGTATTTTGACAACTAGCTTTGCCCTCATTGTTGAAGTAGGACAGGAAAGTTTCACGAGCTGCTCGGGTATCGTAGCTGTGTCCACGTCCAACAACTAGAAGTCTTCCCAGCCCACCTTGGAGAGCCTGGTACCACTCACCAAGGCATAGTTAACCCCTTGCGACATCCTCTCTATCAATAAGCTCAGGGGGCGAGTAAGTTTTTCTTGAGTGAGCCCTAAAGTAATTATGGAGAACAGATGAGGCAAAAACAATGTCCTTCACATTACTTGGTGTTGTGCAAATAGGGCGTTTAAATATTTGAAACCTCGCTGCCGGGATCCCAAAAGCATTTTCTGAGGTGCGCCTGGCTCGGGAAAGACAATAATTGTAAATTGTCTTTTCATCATTGAGATCTCTCCCAGGAAATGGCTTCATTAATGGGAAAGCCTCATCTCCCACAATGGCAAAGAAAGCTTGTTTGTCTGAATTTGGGAGTGTAGTAGAGGAAGCAATTTTCAGAATATTTCTATCTAAAGCCTCCTTCAACTTACATCTCTCCCACACTCATTTGCGCGACCACTTGCACCAACATATAGGTACATAAATTTATAATCAGCATCAACTAATGCCATCATAATAATGCTAAAATGGCCTTTGTAGTCATAAAATTCAGGTTTGCGAGAAGTAAAAGTCTTCCATCCAGAGCCCCAATCCAGTTCAGGAAATTCTGTAAGGTGGTTTTGGATGCTACATCTCATCCTCTCCGCTCCCCCGCTCTGACTGCCGTGATTGTCTGTCACGTGTCTCACCTCGATTTTGGGTTGTTTTTTCTCGTTTTTATTTACTTGCATTGTTTTATTTTAGTTTCCTCTTTTTATTCTGTGTTTTCTCTTAACATTTTTATTTATGATTTAAGAATGAGACA
>NC_091562.1:23452591-23460091 GCF_042767895.1 Penaeus vannamei
TTACCTTCGACGATGAAATGCATGGAGCAGCTGGCACCCTCCGCACGACGGCGCCTCATCGAAGGCGCCAACCGCCGGCCTCTGTCCTCTACTTCCTCGCAGTCTCCACGAGACATGATTCCGGAAGCTGATTTCATGGCATCAACACGTTTTCTCGAAGCGCCTCTCTTCCCTCTTCCGCCCGGCCTGCAAACAACGTCCTGTTTATCGCTTCTCAATGGACCTCCTCTTCTTTTCCCACACTTCCTCCTCCCCGTCGAGGGAGACAACGCCCTCCTCTTCCTCTTCCTTATGTCCTTTTACAATTGGGCAGCATGCTTACTAGAATGATAATGAATGATTATGATAATAAGGAATAGATTACACATACCCATATGATAATGACAAAAATATGCAGATGACATTACAACAACAATAAGAAGAAAGAAACCAAAATAAGTATTAGTAACAGATTATAATAACATTAACAAAACGGTAATACGAGTGATAAGAAATGATTTTGTTAGTCTCAGTAGTGGTGACGAGAACACTAATGATAACACTAATGAAAGATGATGAAAGTATTAACAATATTCATGGCATGGCTGCATTAGTGTTATTAACAATAACAAAACAGTGATAGAAATTGTGAAATGTAATGTTGACACTGGGAATGGAACTACCAGGCAAGGTGACAGTAGTGATTATAATGAAAATGATGATAGTAATAATGGTAAAATGGAAGTAATAACTGGTACATTTAATACTGATAGAATATTAATGATGATAATGATAATCACACAGAAATAAAACTAAGAATAATTATGATAATGATAGTAGTGATAATAGCATTAATAACAATAATGGCAATACTAATGCTAATGCTAATCACATTAAAGACTAAGAATAATAATGATGATAATAGTAACAATAATAAAAATAATGATAATAATGATAAAGATATTGATAGTGATAATAGTAATGATAACGACAACAATAATAACAACAGCAATATTGATGATAATGTCAATGATAATGATGATGATGATGATAATAATAATAATAATAATTATGATAATAATAATGATAATAATACTAATACTAATACTAATAATACTAATAATAATAATAATAATAATAATAATAATAATAATAATAAGAATGATAATAATAATGATAATAATAATAACGATAATAATAATAATTATTATTATTATTATATGATAATATTGAAATAAAACGATCGTAGTAATGATCATAAAGGTAATGACGGTGAAAAATAAATAATATAATGATGATAATAATAACATTAATGATACTGATAATAATGATACCAGTAATATCAATGATAATGATGAAGCATGATAATGTTAGTGATATTGATAATAGTAGTAATGATAATACCAATAATATTAATTATAATGATATTAATTATGGTAATGATAATTATGACAATGGTAATGTCGATGATAATAATGATAAAATTGAGAGTAATATCAATATTGGTGATGATAATGATAATGACGATCAAGATGACAGTGATAATAATGATAATGATATTGATAACAATAACAACAACAATAAAATCATCAACTATAGTAATGAAAATGATGGCAACAAAAATAATGATAACGATAATGATAATGGCAATGATAATAATGATATATGATAATAATGATAGATGACAATGTTGATGACGATAATTATAATGATAATGATGGTAATAATTATGAATATCATATCAGTGATAATGACAACAACAAAAACAACAAAAGGGATAATGATAATAATGGAAATGATAGCAATGATAATAATAATCATAACGATAATGACAATAATGATGATACTAATAGTAATGATAATGTAATAATGGTAAAGATAAGAATAATAATGATAATAATAATGATAGTAATGATGATAACAGTAATAATGATCATATAGATAATGATGATAATAATGATGTTAATAATAATGACAGTAATAATGATAATAATAACAATGATAATGATAATGATAAAAATTATAACAGTAACAATAATGATAGTAATAATAATGATAACAATAATAATAATGATAATAATGATGATAATGATAATAATAATAATAATAACCATAATGATAATAATAACTATAATAACGATAATAATGATAATAATAAAAATAATAATAATGATAATTATAAGAAAAATGGTGAAAAAAATAATAATGATAATAATAATGATAATAATAACAATGGTAATAATGATAATAATGTAGCAATAAAAATTATCATAATACTAAAATGATGGTAATGATGATAATAATGATGACGATAATAATAATAATAATAATAATAATAATAATAATGATAATAATAATAATAATAATAATAATAATAAAAATAATAATAATAATAATAATAATAATAATAATAATAATGATAATGATAATAATAATAATAATAATAATAATAATAATAATAATAATAATGATAATAATAATAATAATAAAAATAATAATAATAATAATAATAATAATGATAATAATGATAATAATAATAATAATGATAATAATAATAATAATAATAATGATAATAATGATAATAATAATGAAAATAGTAATAATACTATTAGTTATAATGATAACAATGATAATAATATTAATAATAGTAATAATAATAATAATAATAATAATAATAATAATAGTTATGATAATGATAATAGTAATAGTTATAATAATACTAATTGTAGTAATAAGAGTATTAAGGATAACATCTAATAATAATAATAATAATGATAATAATAATAATGATAATAATAATAATAATAATAATAACAATAGTAGCATTAATAACAATGATAATAATAATAGCAATAATAATAACAATACCAATGATAATGATAACAATGAGAGCAATAGTAATAATAACAATGATGATCATAATAGCAACAATGATGATGATGATGACAATGATGATGATAGCAGTAATAATAATAATAAAGATGATTAGAACAATGATTATAGTTTTAATGGTAATGATGACAATAGTAATAATATCAATTATAATAATGATAATGATAATAATGGTAATGATATCAATAACGATAATAATGCTAATAGTAATGATAATGATGATAATGGTAATAATAGCAATAACAGCAATAACAACAACAGTGATAATGACAATAATGATAATGATAATAATAATGATGATGAAAATGGAAATGATAATGATAATAATAGTGATTACTCTGTCGATGATAACAATGATAATACGATTAAACATGACAACGTAATAGTAATGACAATAATTAAAATGACAAAGTTGATAACAAAAAGGATAATAATAACTAATAATGATGATACTGATACTAATAGTAATAATGATAGTATTGATAATAATAATAATAATGATAATAAAATGACAATAGTAATAATGATAATAATGATTAGTAATAACTATAATAATGATAATAATAACGATGATAATGATAAAAGTAATAACAATAATGATAGTAATTACTATGACGATGATAATAATGATAATAATAATAATAATAATGATAATAATAATAGTAGCAATAACAACAATGCTGATGATTCTGAGAATGATAATAGTAATGATAATACCAACAATAATGAAAATAATAATAATAATAATAATAATAATAATAATAATAATAATAATAATAATAATAATAATAATAATAATAATAATAATAATAATAATAATAATATTCAATGATAATAATAATGAAAATCGTAATTGTAATAATAACAATAATAACAAAACAAAAATAATAACAATGATGGTGATAGTAATAATAATAATAACAATTATGATAATAGTAATAAAAATCGTAATGAAATAATAATGATAATAATAATAAAGAACATTAAAGATATTGATAATATCAATAATAAAAATGATAATAGTAATAATATTAAGAATGATAATAATAATAATAGCAACAACAATGATAATAAAAATAAACAAAAATAAAAAATTATTATATTAATAGTCTGATTATGCTGACAGAAACACCAGCAACAGTGATACGTAAATGCACGAGTTAAACAGTGGTTATGAGAAACGAGAATTTCCCGAGAACACCGGCCTGGAGCGCGCTCCGTGTACACGGCTGTCTGCTTTCCATCGCGTCCCCGGGAAGGTGTGAACTCCCGTCGGACCAAGGCACCTCAGATGTTTCAGCAGCAAATATGAAGTATTAGAAACACCATATTTACCGCTACATCGACTTCCCCTCCTTCTTCCCCCACCCTATTCCCCGTGACCCCCTCTCTACCTCGTGCATTACCGCGTCCAGGATTCCGGTGACGACTTCCGTTTCTCACGTTGCCGAAGTTTCGGTAAGTTTAAAATGCGCCGGGTAATTATTGATAACATTCGTTGAAAAAAGCATGTGGGAACATTGTAGATCTGTTGCTTTAGCATCGGTCAGTCTACCAAGAGAAAGTAGTGATTATGATTTGAGCGAAGAACTGGAAAAGCTTTATTCCAGAAATTTCGGTATTTGGCATCCGGATTCCCATGAGAGTCGGCCGCACCGCTCACGACCGCCAGTATGGCTCTGACCTTCGCATGGGAAGGTGTACGCTCCTCTCGAACAGCAGGGCACGAGCGACTCTGAATTCAGGTCGTGAGAGCGAGGAGTTCTATGTCACAAACAGCGAATAATAGCTGTAAGAACTCGGTATCAAACATTCTGGAATTATACATTTAATTTCGCACGAGTGAATTGTCACAAGTGTACGGATAGACATTGTGAAAAATATACATCATAGCCAGGTTTGACGATTAACATTATTGACTTGTGACCAAAGCGAATGACTTCTTTATGCAACATTACGGAAAATCAGTGAGAACCGCGTTCGCACAAGATTCTTGTAGTGTGAGTGAAGCCGTGTATAAGCTGATGAATATTGTGTGCTCGTATTTTCAACTAAAGCTTCTGTGACATCTAATTGAATCTAATTCCGAAAATCTAATTGAAAGTAATTGGTGTGCAAGCATTGTCTGTACTCTTGAAGTTCCATGGATCTCATTCTAAAGTGTGACTACTTTCTACCGTGTGATGATAGATAGTGAGATGAAAAATGTATTTACGGGTAACACGTTATAAAGAGCATCTGTGTGATTATTCGCAGCATCACACCGCATTGGTGGAAAATTCAAAGGAATGGTGAAAAAGATTTGGTGTTGCGAGCATTCCGACAGCGACTCACCCTCCGTAAAACCATTACTGTAAAAAGTAACTGGCACAAGTCCCTCCCCGGGGACTGGCGTGAGACTGTGCTATTGTTCCACTCGTGAGAAACGCACGTAGCGGAATTGCTGGCACGACTCTTCCCATACACTCGGAGACGATTCGGAGGCTCGGCCCCAGCGCCAAGTTACGTCCCATGAAAGTGGAAGTCGCATTTCCACAAAGGTTCTAGCTTCATGTGACATGTGCCTGGTTCCTCACGGGCGGAAGTTGCTTTTTTGCTGATTGAACAGTTGTCGATGAAGACTCCGAAAGTGAGATTATTTGGTGATTAAATTGGTGTGAAATCCTGTGGGAACTTGAGAGTAATTTGCAGAATAGGAGTGCTCTTTGTTCACCTACATATTTGTTCTGTGTAAACAAAGTGTTTGCACATGAGTCATTGTAGGCGCAGCCTTGTGTAGAAACAGTGATGCCGGAATTTCTATTCACGTGACGGAGTGTAGCAGAGTGATGGCGTCGGTGTGTAAAAGTAGTGTAGCGTTGCTGCTGGTGACACTGCTGATTGCAGCAGCAACAGTTGTCTCGTCGTGCCCCCCTGTCTGTACTTGCAAATGGAAGAATGGCAAACAGGCCGTGGAATGCAAGAACCAGGGCTTGGCAAGCCTTCCCGCCGATGTGCACACCGACACGCAAGTTCTGGACATGTCAGGAAACAATCTACACACCCTTCCGAAGAGTGTGTTCTCGTGGGCGAGTCTCATTAACCTGCAGAAGATCTACCTACGAGACTGCAAGATCAGTTTTGTGGAGCCCACAGCGTTCTTGCAGCTGACGAATCTGGTAGAGCTGGATCTAAGCGAAAATTTGCTGACGGAAGTACCTGCACTCGCCTTCTCACACACGCCTGCCCTTAGAGAACTCCATCTTAGAGGCAACAGAATTCATAAGATTTTCAGGGACAGTTTCTCTCACACTCCGTCTCTCGTCCGCCTTGATCTAAGTTATGCTGGGGTTAGAAACATCGCAGCTCCAGCCTTTGAATCTTTATCACTCCTGGAGAAGTTAAAGCTCCAGGGGAACCAGCTGTCTGAGCTTGCACCGGAAACTGTGAAGAGTCTAGAGCGTCTGCATGGAATCGAACTACATGGTAATCCCTGGATGTGTGACTGTCGGGCCCTTCCGCTCTGGCGACTCCTGGAGGAACACGACGTGCCCCATCCCGTCTCGCCATCGTGTCACGCCCCGAGCCGGGTCGTGAGCAACACCTTCCACAGTCTGAGTGAGGAAGACTTCGCCTGCCCACCACAGATGCTGCCAGTGAGCCGCCGCGTCGAGGGAGTTGCAGGGGAAAACGCGTCTGTTGCTTGCCGAGTTGGAGGTCAACCTCCACCTCAAGTGGTGTGGTATAAAGGTGAAGCTCCTGTGGTGAATGGTTCTGTGGTAGGACTGGGACCGCAGCGACTCTACGTCATAACGGAAGGCAAAAAAGATATAGTTAGCCGCTTGGTGATCACGGGGGCCCAGGAGACAGACTCCGGAACACTGCGATGTGTTGCTATGAATTCTGCAGGTTCTGCAACGGCGAACTTCACTTTAGCAGTGACCATGAGGGCAGCTGCCCAGGCTAAGCTAGACTCAGGTCACATAGCTGGCATATCTGTAGGACTTGTGGTGTTAGCGTTGGTTGTACTTGTAGTAGGATTTTTGTTCCTTGCTCGAACCAGGTCACACTCCTCCCCAACACCTGTAAAAGAGTCCCCAACCACACCTACGTCAGGTGGCACATCACCCAATGAACCCAACCCTATACAGAAGCCACCTCGGCTAACAGACCTGAAAGGCTCACCGGGAACGTATGGCACGCCCGCGCTAGGTAACCCTGACGTGATCAGCGAAGCGGAGAGGGCTGTTCGTGCTGTTAATGGTCACCTGCCCAACGGGTCCGTCCAAAACGTCACGGGGACAGGTGATTACACCCGCGTCGAAGGAGACTCACTATACCCGAGTGGTCTGTGGCCTGAGGATTCTGCCCACGACGGCGTCGAGGGCACTGAGAGGTCCAGTGTGATTCACGAACACTTCAACCCCGGCTACATGGTCAACGATCTCGGTAGTGAAGGTTATGGGCCTGTGCATTCTACACCGTACCGACCCGGATATGATACTCAGGAGGAATTTGATCCACAGATTTATGGATATCCTGCAGACTATGGTCTTCCTATCCCTGAGGCTGGTTCCCGGACCCTCCACCCCTTCCAGGACTCCATGGTAGATCTGCGAGGATCGCGTGACGACCTCTCCTCCCGAGCAG
>NC_091562.1:23469620-23472120 GCF_042767895.1 Penaeus vannamei
GGGGGTACTGTTGGCGGGACCATGTGTGCAACCAACGATTACACCGTGAGACTGGCACAGAACCTATTACCTGCACAATCTGTGATCACCAACTCAGGCTTTACGGCCACCTGGCTCGCTTCCCTCAGGATGATCCAGCCCACCAGGTTGTCTCTGTTCGTGATAGCCCTGGGTGGAGGAGGCCTGTAGGTCGACCTAGGATGTCGTGGCTTGGGCAGATCGATCAAACCTGCCGTGAGGAGCTTGAGATGGGCCGAGTCCCTGCCTGGCGACTTGCCATGAGGGACCCTCGCAGGTACAAGCAAAGGGTGGATGCGGCTATGCGCCCCCGTCGGCGTTAGCTCCGAAATGAATAAATGAAATATTGATAATATTGCCGACAGTACTAATGATGATGAATGATAATGAGGATCACGTCATCATCATAGTCATTATTATCACCATCACCCTATCATTATGATATCTAACTGTGATTAAATTCACTAATTATTAGATAGCAGAATAGACGCCACAGTTAGTATTGCCTGCAAACCATTATCATTTTCGTCATGCTTTCCTTATTAAGTTATTCTTGTATCAAAATAAGTGTAGTTCAAATTAGAGTTAAAAAATGATTCTCTAAAGCTAGCTGAAAAAACTACTTCCAGACCCAATTATCTTTTTACATAATTCGGGAATTAATCTTGCCTTCAGGAACTACCAGTGATAATGTTATGCTGCAGAATCAAATTGAAACAAAGTTGAAACTTTAATAACACGTTTAATATTTAAACAAAGTATAACAAGAGCATATTTTCAGTGATAAAAACAACAACCAAGTCTAAGGTTTACCTAAATAAGGTAAGTTTACCTCCAATTACTTGTAAAGCCAGTATGATATCCCGTTGTCACAATGAGCGAGGCTTAAAACCTACGCAGTATGGAAAAAATGCAAGGGAAAGGCTGAAAAACTAGAGGGTGCGCAAACTGGTAAAAGGGCAACAAAGTCAGAGTCCTCCAACTTTGCCCACAACCAACCGCCTACCGAATGCCAGATTAGCATATTGTCAAGGAATCATGCCTAAACGCCAGGACAATATTATCCAAAAGCTTACAAGACTATGATGACAATGAATTGCGTAAATGTTCATTTCATTGGATATCAAATAAAACTTCAATTTACCAGATGTACCTTTGATTTGTGACTACAAAAACAGATCTGCGCTCCGTTTAAAATTTAGTAGATAATCTAGATTATTCATGATCGCTAACAATCCTTTGAGATTTATCTTTTACTCGAAAACAATGCAAATCACCCACGACAATTACCCTAATTAGCATACCCGGTCATATAATCTGTATTTTTATTGCGATGACCATTGTTGTTAATAATAATGGTAATAGCGATAATGGTAGTTGTTGTTATTGTTATCATTATTATTGTCATTATTATTATTATTATTATTATCATTATTATTATTATTATCATTATTATTATTATTATTATTATTATTATCATTATCATTATCATAATCACTATCATCATTATCATTAACTTCATCATCATTATCATTGCTATTGTTACAGATATAATTATTACCAGTATCATGATAATCATCATTGTTATCATTGTTATTATTATTATTACCATGATTATTATTGTTATTATTATCATCATTATCAATATTATTATCATTACATTTATTACAGTTATCATCATCATTTGTTTTATCATCATCATCTTGATATAACTGTTATCATTGTTGTTATTATCATCGGTATCATCATCATTATGATCATGACTAACATCAAAATCCATGACCAATAGTTGGTAAACGGTATTTTTCTTTATTTCCTTTTTGTCATTGTTAGTGTTCTTATAATTTTTATTATCATTATAACAGTGTTATTTTTATTATTATCATTTTCATTGGAATATTCGTATCTAAAAACCCCCAGCAAAAAACGGACGCTTGATGAACGGTTATGTGCATATGGCATCCAGGGGACTACTGCAACTATTTTTATAATGATGCATTAATATGCTCGTATTCCAGCTCACACACAGAAATTCACATAAACATATTATGATGATAATGATGATGATGTGTGTATGAATATACATATATATAGATAGATAGATAGATAAATAGATTGATAGATATATAGATAGATAGATAGGTATATGGATAGATAGACAGACACATTCACACGCACACATATATGTATACACACACATATATGCACATACCTATACACATACATACATAGAAGTATATATATCCGTATTCCATTAAGAAAAGGAAATAACTTTTGCAGGAAAGACGCTTCGAAGTCGGAATCGTAATTGAAATTTCGACTTTTTTGGCACTCAAAATATTTTTAGATCCGAGTCCACAGGCAGATCATTTGTGATCCTAACGAATTAGGCTCCCCGTGAATTTCCCTTTCCGACGGCTCATAATTGCAATTATTTTATTATAATGCTGCCATGAAATATATTTATCCATTTATCTGTTGG
>NC_091562.1:23484620-23489620 GCF_042767895.1 Penaeus vannamei
TAATAATAATAATAATAATAATAATGATAATAATAATAATAATAATAATAATAATAACAATAATTTAAATAATGATGATAACAATTATTAATATTATCATTACTATTATCATTATCATTACTATTATTATTGTTATAATGATAATGATAATGGCAATGATCATGATGATGGAGATGATGATTATGATGGTGATGATGATAATGATGATGATGATGATGGTGATGATGATAATGATGATGATAATAAAAAACAACAACAATAACAATAACAACAACAACAACAATAACAACAACAACAATAATAATAACAATGATAACAATGATGATAAAAGAATAACGATAATAACAGTAGATTAAGATTGAATATTTAATTTCAATTCCGTATGTTACAATGGATATTATTTGCTGTTACATATTGTCTTTTCTATTTTGCTTCCAGATCTTCCCCTGCGTGCAAGGAATGGCCGGGGTTACCATCCACTGGCAGCGCGCAGGATCGATATTGATAATAAAAACGATAATAGAAAATAATACTACCGCTACTACTACTAATACAAATCATAATGAATATAATACTAATAACTATAAAAATTATATTAATTTTTTGTTATAAGAGTAACAACAAGGGCAATAACGATAATAATAATATTGATTATAATACCAATAATAATGATAATGATAATAATGATTATGATAATAATAACAACACTAACATCAATCATTATGATGGATAACAATAATGATGCCAATACTAATATCAACAATAATAATAATGATTATGATCACAATGGAAATAATGACGGTGATAATTATAGTAATGAGGTTGAAGGCAATGGAACTGGCAATGGTAATCACAGTAACAATGAATTTAATGTTAATAGTGATTGTGATAACAACGACAATAATAATAACAACAATGGTAATAACACTAATAAGGATGCCAATCATAGTTTAATGACAATAAAATAAATAATCATAATAGTATCAGAAGCGATCATCACTTTCATAAATACATATGCTGATGCTATTGCTGATAGTAATGCTAGCAATAGCAATAGTGAGACGATAATAACAGTGCATGTGATAATGCTATTAAATATCAACCAGTGTTTACAATATTAATATTAGTGATAATAAAGGTAATGATAATAGAGTCCGTCGAAAAGCCGTTGAAAGTACTAGCTCAAACTCTCCCTCACTCTCACCTTCCTTCTCTCTCCCGCTCCCGCTCTCTCTCTCTCATTTTTCTCTTTCTCCTCTCTCTCTCTCTCTCGCCTCCTTCTCTCTCTCTCTCCCTTTCCGCTCTCTCTCTCCCTCTCCCCCTCCTTCTCTGTCTGTCTATCTCTCTCTCTTTCTCCTTCTCTCTCTCTCCCCTTCCCTCTATTTCCCCTCCTTCTCTCTCTCTCTCTTTCCTTTTTCGGGTTTCTTTTTCCTTACACCACGCCTATATATCCCAGACCTTCTCTCCCTTCTCTCTCTCTCTCCCTGTCTCTGTCTGTCTGTCTCTCTCTCTCTCTTTCCTGTTTCGGTTTTCTCTTTCCTTACACCACGCTTATTAGTAAATCATATCCCAGACCTTCGCTCCTGCTACGTGTCCAGCTAAACATATTTTGCAGTTATTGATATCATGTTGCAAGCCTAAATCACTTGTTCAACGGTCCATCTAATACGTATAAGTCGAAATAACAATCGTTCTCTTCCAAAGGTGATCGATATCGCCATGAACTTCGAATTGCCTTGCTTAAATTTAGGTTGTTACTTTTCACCAACGTATATCCTAGGTAAATGGCGCCCTATTTACTCAAACCAACAGTTGTTATATTTCATTCATTCTTTCCCCCGTTTTCTAGTCTAAATTATGAATAACAGTCGTGTTTTTGTCCGCCCTTGCCTCAAACCCCGCAACCGGCTGCCGTTTACCTGAAGTACAAACTAATTTAACGTAATATTTTATAGTTGTTTCCTAACCCAACTTTAACATGGATTTTTATTCTTTATTCATCTCTTGTTGATCTTTTACTGAAAGACTTGGTTACGATAAAATTCCTGAACTTCAGAGTTCAGATATTAGTTGAAAGCAACTTCATACACTGGGCGAGAGATCACCACCACTACGAAATAAGGATAAAGAAATAATGACTAAACAATAAGGGTAAGGATTATTTGAGGCCCATTTTTCGGATGTGCGTTTGCCGTTGCGCGCAGCCGAGCTTGGTTACGCCCGCTGAACCGCTGCTCCGCTTTACTTTTCCTTGTGTGTTTGCATTCTGCGTTGTAAGTTTTGCTCTCGCTAAATTAGTTCCAAAATTATGCAGGGAAATATGATCTACATCTACATTTTCGCTGGGTGTTTCCAACAGGGAGTTCATTTCCTTTTTTTCTGTTAAACGTTGCATAATGTGTTCTGCGATGATATGCGATAGCGTAGGATTCTCAAACTTTTTTGGCTGGCGACCCGACTTAATCACTCGAAAGACGCACGAGCCCCTCCTCTCGTTCAAACATTTTCGAGTCACTAAAACATTCTCTATCTCTCTCTTCACTTCTCCCTCCCCTCGCTCTCTGTCTCGCTCCCGGTCTCCCTGCCTGTCAATCAATCTATCTATCTATCTATCTATCTATCTATCTATATCTTTCTAGCTATCTCCATTTCCGTCTGCCTGTTTCTCTCTCAATGAATGCAATCACGATGCCAAAGGAACATAGAAAACAGTAAAAAAAAGAAACACGAAAACATTCATCTACATTTCCTAAGTAGTCCAGCACATCCCAACGACTGCTTCGCAAGTTTCACTCACGAAGAGACAGCTGCCTCCACGGCCCCACACAATGCAACCAAGACAAGGCTCACAACCCAAGCTTTAGACCACAACCAAGAGGAGTGGAAAGAACAGTCCTAACATTAAAGCACTTATATGAAGCGAATGTCGTAGGGATGGATAATATCGTATTTAAATTAATTTAAGAAAGTTTACCCTCAGTTGCATCGAACAGTTCTCATTAACATATCTATAGGTAGCGGTACCTACACATCACTTTGGAAACATGGCATTATAACACCTGCTTTAAAATCAGGAGATGCAGATCAAATTAGTAATTTTCGTCCTAACACTTTATTCCAAGTGATCTATTAAGTGCTAGAAAAATGGTTTCAAATCACATAGCAACATTACTAAAATCCAATCACCTTATATCTAAAATGCAGCAAATAAATCTAATCACGTTATGTGATCTGTCAAAATCTTTCTTTGAGTTTCCGTCATGAAACCCTGCTTACAAAATGAAAAATCATGGAATTGACATGATTTGGCTCAGAAGGTTCAGAAGAACCCAGAGGAACGCTGTTAAAATTCATAAAACTACATGGAGTACAAGGGCTGTGAGACCTTGGCGTGACGTCATTAGGGCCTATGAATTTTCCAAGTACACGTAATCACATTTGAATATGAATGAGATAAAGAAGGCATGGGTGATTTATTTGGAACAGAAGCGCAAATACTGGGATACAGGTAGTTAAATAGTTACACTATACATGTGACATCGTATCACGCACACTCGTGGTCTGTCTGTGTCTGTTCACACATCCACGTCAAGCACTGCAAATAATTGTCCCCTTGGTCAATACGCCGATGACCCTCGCTTCCTTCATAATACCCCTACAAGCAATTCAAATGAATTGATAAGAAGTACTCAACAGATTCTTACAAAAGCATTAATAAAACAATGCATTTTTATAAGCAGTCGACAAAACAGCCAAAATCCCCACAAACGTAGTCAGATACCTGACTTCTGAGACTCACATGGATAATTTACAGAAAAACAATGGACACTGAAATACATAAATCACATGAAGCCAAAATCCTTACATAAATGAGAATTGCTATTGTATAGACCCTTGCTCTCGGCATTATAAACGGCTGTTCCAACATATAGGGCTCAACCAACAAAACTCTACAAAATGCATTAAAAAAATACAAGAATTTGACCATATAATTGGACTAAGAGGGTAAAAGTTTAACAAAAATCTCGATATGTTACATGTATACTCATTCATGAATTCAAATGCAAATCCAAGAACCAGGTATCTGGAACCACCTTCCGCAGAAACATTCCTTTCAAAATGAAATTAAAGAATCATCTTTTAAATTGCGTCTGGTGCTTAAATGCAAAGCCAAAGAATCTAGCTCAGTTTCTAATGACGTGACTCTCTTATATTATAACTGCTACTTTGTAACCATCGATGTAAAAAGAACCATTGTAACTAATGAAATCAATTTTTTTTTATTTGAACTCTTTCTTACACAAACCAGCACAAACACAAAACATTTAGTGTTTTAGTATGACTTTACCATTGTTATTAGGATGAATGGCCTAGCATCTTGAAGCACAGCGTTCCCAGCTCAAGTGTTATGCCGGAGATCATCCTCAATGGTAAGTTTGGGGGGGTGTCGTGCCCCCAATCTGAAACCCCCCCAAAAGCAGACATTGATATATAGCACGCAGCAGATGAATTGATTCACCATTGGCCATGGCAAGGCTACTGTTGGACACAACGGAACCCGAAGGCAAATTACGAAAAGATATCTCGGGCACCGTGCATCAAAGGCATGCGGTGTTTGAACCTGCGGCGCTGCTCCATTAGTTTATTATTCTGTGTGATTAACAAGGTGCGCTTAGGAAGGTAAGGCAAAATATCTCAGGGTAGGTATTACTCATAGAAGATTTTATCATAATTCGAAGCTAACACAAAACCCTCAGGAGGAGATAAGGCTTGTAATTGTCTGTAAAACGAATTGGCTCAGCATTTCTGTCAATTACCTAGTACTAGATTCGTAGAGAAATTTATAATACTATGTGAGTGAATATATTATCCTATCCTCCGTGTCAGATGGACGACTAGCTCTCGCGAACCTAGAAAAAATAGGCTGCGATTATATTATTAAGACAGTGATGGTCACACTCTTCAGTCGCTTGCTTAAACTGTGAGATGAATCAACGACC
>NC_091562.1:23494620-23499620 GCF_042767895.1 Penaeus vannamei
TTTGAGAGTAAGTATAATGAAACTGAAGCATAACTCATTCGTTCGGCATATTGAGTCGGTGTGACCTGTATTAACGTCTAATTATAAAGGGACTAGGGTTTAAGCTGGAATTAATTCGCTTAGTAAAAACAACCTTTTCAACTTTCTTTACCGCTGGCATGTCCGGAAAATTCCGACAATCGTGTGATTCGTAGATGATATCTGCGTGCGCCATTCACAGATTGTAGAGTAAGACTAACGATAAAATTCGAGTCTCATATAATCACTTCATTCGTTTAGATAATTTGGGCATAAGGGACCCTCTGTCGATGAAAACTAGCTCTCACATGCATAAGCGAGATATTATTTCCTGTGTATCAGTTTGTTGCATCTGTAAGTACGATTAAAGAATCAGGGATAACGCATAAAAAAAACATTACTGAACTGGGATGCTTGCATTGTGCAAGCTTGCAAAAGAAATTTCATGTCACCATTCATTTGCGTACGTTAAGTCGCATTTCATTTTTATGTTGAATTCTTGGGGTAATTGAAATAATTGTTGTATTGACATAGTAATGATTATAACATTTGCTAAAATGAACATTAAATTCGTGTTTGTGATCCATCTTCGTGTGAGCTCGCTTTCTCTTAACACTCATAATTACATACACACACACTCATTCATACAAACAGGCACTGTTAAGTCAAATCTTCAATTATAGAATTTGTTGTGAATAATTGCAGGTTATCTCTTTTACCCACAATGTTGCTGTAATGAGTAAACATACACACAATCATTTCATACACTTTTCCACGCAGTTTAACAGAACACTGTTAAGTCAAATCTATATGTATAGGATTTGTTGTGTTATGGTCCAAGGCTATTCTTTTGCCTTGTTGACGTTGCTGATCGTGATTAGTGAAAATGATGCACAATACATATATTTTTTCTTATCTATGAAATGACAATCGGTTCAAGTTATTCTTGCGGATGCCGATGTCATTTCCCTTAGCTATTCTCATATCTGAGATGGTTAGTAGCCCAAGCAAGTTCGTGAGGACTGCTACTCTCCTCTCCCTCATTTATTTTTCTTCCTGAAACAATACAAAGGTAAAAAAAAAAAAAAAAAAAACGAAAATGAATGAAATAACCACATTAAAAACTGCAAATGAGTATAAAAATAACGGCTTACAGCACTTAAATAACATCCCTTCCTCTCTGTTGTTTTTCTTCTCTTACTATCTTGGCCATTACGTGTATAAACTGGTTCATGTATATAACAGACTTGTATATCCGACGCGGCATCAAAGGAGATCTAACTGCAGCACGATTGCCTTGCAATGCCGTGAGACGAACATCGCCAGAAGATCGCCGCAGGCCAAAGGACGACGACTAGCGAAATTGCAGGTATTAAGCCGCCAAGATCAAGTGGACGGGCGCCGCCTGTCAGTACTCCGGTAGATTCAGTAAAGAACCAGGAACTCGTCAGAGCAGGCCCCATGATGCTATGAAAAGCCGCCTGCCTGGACACCCGTAGATCGGTTAAACTCCAGGAGCTCCCCAGGCAGGAGTAAGACGACCTCAGATGAAAGGACGCCCCTGCCCAGGACGCTGTAGACCTAGACGCGCAGGCTACGAGGACGTCGAGACGAGCCACAGGCGAAAAGGACCTGAACGAATCTGCGAGGACGTGTGGACAATGACGCCGCCGAGTACCACCTGGATAAGGACTACGAGGACGAACCGAAGTCAAGGAAGACTTAGGCGAAACCTTCGAGGACGTGTGGACGTCGATGATAGATGGATGCACCAAGGACCAAGATGAAGAGGCCGACAACGAGGAGATGTACGAGGACGACCGAGAACAGGAACGCGACGTGACAACCAGCAGATGTGGCACGATGATAGGTCACCCTTGAAGTGATTCAGATGACGCCACGAGGACGAGGCTTAGGTGGTGGCCGAGCGGTATAAAGGGTGCAATCCAAGCAATACCTACTTCCCACGTGTGTCTACATCTAGACCACGTGGTCTGGCAGGGGTTCCATGTGCGTGCCCTACGCTCACTGCCCCTCGCTTCACCCACGCTTGTTTGCGCCCCTAGCGCCCCCTCTCGCCGGATAAAAGGGAGGCCAATCTTGACCCAGTGTCACACCTTCAGCGATCTTCTCTGTGATCGCTTCTGACCCAAGTTGCCCTACTGGCCTGAGGTCCGGGAGTTCCACCCAGCGCTGTTCTTCTTGTATCGTTATTCTTGTGTATGTGTTGCAACTCTTAGAAATAAAGAGAACAGCCACACCGTGTATCCCTGAGCCACCTTGTACTTCAAACTACACTATAAAACAAGAGATATTAGAAACTCTTAAGAGAGAGAGAGAGCGAGAGAGAGGGGGAGGGAGAGAAAGGGAGAGGGAGAGAAAGGGAGAGAGAGAGAGAGAGAGAGAAAGAGAGAGAGAAAGATAGAGACAGGGAAAGAGAGAGAGTAAGAGAGAGTGACAGAGTGAGAGACAGTGAGAGGGACAGAGAAAGAGAAAGAGAGAGAGACAGAGAAGGGGAGAGAAAGTGAGAGAGAAGGAGAGAGAGAGTGAGAGAGAGTGGAAGAGAGTGAGAGAGTGGGAGAGAGAGAGTGAGTGAGAGAAAGAGAGAGAGAAGGGGAGAGAGTGAGAATATAGAGGGTGCAATACATGCAATACCTACTTCCCATGTGTGTCCACATCTAGACCTCGTGGCCTGGCAGGGGCACCATGTGCGTGCCCCACGCTCACTGCCCCTCGCTTCACCCACACTTGTTTGCGCCCCTAGCGCCCCCTCTGGCTGGATAAAAGGGAGGCCAATCTTGACCTAGTCTCACACCCTCAACGACCTTCTCAGTAACCGCTTCTGACCTGAGTTGCCCTCCCGGCTCTCCAGCCGGGAAATCCACTCAGTGCCGTTCTTCGTGTATCGTTATTCTTGTGTATGTGTTGTAACTCTTAGAAATAAAGAGAACAGCCACACCGTGTATCCCTGTACACTAAAATGAGAGATATTAGAACCTCTTATATGTGGTGGCAGGGTGTGAGCTTCAACCTTTCGGCTTGAAGCACGAACCAAGAACTCTGAAGAACTAGGACCGCTCGCCTAAAAACATCGCGATATGAAGAACGAGGATACAAAACCACGTGAGTACATGTATGAGTCAAATTCTTTTCTTTTTCCTTTCTTCTTCCCCCATATATGCGTTAAGCAAACCGTTCCCACATTGGTTTTGCTGGTGGAAAGTGCTAAAAGTGAAAATCTAACAGCTTAATGGCAACACTCTCAGTCTGTCAATCACGGGACCTGAGGACACTTCCTCAGGATGTGTCAGGTCCAGGTCACAAACACAGAAATATCGTTCTTTAAATAATTATTTTTCTCACATTTAGAGATTTTTTATATTGTTTCAACGACAACAAAATTCAACTCAAGTTCATGATTTTCTCTCAAGCTGAGAATTTACGAATTCTGTGTATTCCTTCTCTTCTTGTATGAATTTCGTTAACTGATTGCGAATTTCACTCATTGTTGGAATCTTTGGTTCATTTTATTCTTTAACTGATTTCAGTATTTGCACTCACGAACGTGCATATCATTTAATTATTTGTAGTAAACATTTAACCCACACCCCCCACCCCCGGCTGATCTCACTTCTCTTTCATCCGGTCGTGGAGCGCAGGGACCTGTAATTAGGCCATCAACGCTATTTCGGTGACAATTCGTCGGTGCAAAGAATAATAGCTTGATCGCAAATATTTCTAAATTTATTTTAATGAATAAAGCGTAAAAATCTTCCCCATTCATTGTGCAATAATGCATGGGGTTTCGTAATGAATAATAGATTTGCGCACCCGACGTTTGAGAGTAGGTTGAAAACCGAAGCATAACTCATTCGTTCGGCATATTGAGTCGGTTTGACCTGTATTAACGTCTGATTATAAAGGGACTAGGGTTTAAGCTGGAATTAATTCGCTAAGTAAAAACAACCTTCTCACCTTCTTTACCGCTGGCATGTCCGGAAAATTCCGACAATCGTGTGATTAGTAGATGATATCTGCGTGCGCCATTCACAGATTGTAGAGTAAGACTAACGATAAAATTCGAGTTTCATATAGTCACTTCATTCGTTCAGATAATTGGGCATAAGGGACCCTCTGTCGATGAAAACTAGCTCTCACATGCATAAGTGAGATATTATTTCCTCAGTATATCAGATTTTGTTGCGTCTGTAAGTACGATTAAATAATCGGGGATAATGCATAAAAAAAAACATTTCTGAACTGGGATGCTTGCATTGCGGAAGCTTGCAAAAGAAATTTCATGTCACCATTCTTTTGCGTATGTTAAGTCACATTTCATTTAATGTTGAATTCTTGGGGTAATTGAACAATTGTTGTGTTAATATAGTAATGATTATAACATTTGCTAAAATGAACATTAAATTCGTGTTTGTGATCCATCTTCGTGTGAGCTCGCTTTCTCTTAACACTCATAATTACATACACACACACTCATTCATACAAACAGGTACTGTTAAGTCAAATCTTCAATTATAGAATTTGTTGTGCATAATTGCAGGTTATCTCTTTTACCCGCAATGTTGCTGTGATGAGTTAAACATAAACGCAATCATTTCACACACTCTTCCACGCAGTTCAACAGAACACTGTTAAGTCAAATCTTCATGTATAGGATTTATTGTATCATGGTCCAAGGCTATTCTTTTGCCTTGTTGACGTTGCTGATCGTGATTAGTGGAAATGATGCACAATACATATTTTCCTTATCTATGAAATGACAATCGGTTCAAGTTATTCTTGCGGATGCCAATGTCATTTCCCTTAGCTATTCTCATATCTATCTGAGATGGTTAGTAGCTCGAGCAAGTTCGTGAGAACTGCTACTCCCCTCTCCCTCATTTATTTTTCTTCCTGAAAAAATATAAAGAAAAATAAAAAAACGAAGATAAATGAAAAAAACTCATTAAAAACTGCAAATGAGT
>NC_091562.1:23532120-23534620 GCF_042767895.1 Penaeus vannamei
TAAGCATGTATATATGTGTATGAGTATATAGGTATATATAATGTGCGTGTTTATGTGTATGCGTGGGTGAATGTATAGGTAGACATATGTAGGTATTTATATGTGTATACGTATAGGTATACGTATATAGGTGTGTGCAGGATGTAGGAAGGTGGATAAATAATTAAGTATATGTAGGTATGTATGTACGTATGTATGTACGTAGAGGTAGTTATATGTTAAGCAAGTACAGATATATACACATATGTAAAGGGGGGGGGGACACTAGTGTATGCTGCAAATGTATGTGCTCATACACGGATGCGTGAGCACATGCAGGGATAGATACATGCGTATGTATAGTGATATGTAGGTTTGCGAGGTATGCAAAAAGGGGTGTTTACATATACACGGGTGAGTATACACTCATGTATTCTCACTCACTTATCAATAACATATAACAAGCGCATAAAGGGACAGGCGATGTGAACATATGACTAGGTCAGACTATGATGGACATGTATGTAGTTATTTATAACGTAGGAATAAGTATCCATATCCATAAGCATAGATACAAGAATAAAGGTGTATGCTTGCATATGCATATGCGTGGGAATGAGCATATGCGTAGTACTTAGAGCATGTGCGGGAATGAATAAGTCTGCATCAGGTGCACATACGCACAAATGAAGTTAATAAATAAAATAAAATCAAACATATATGCACTTCTGATAATTAAGCCCAGCTCACGGGAGTAGTGAGCAGGCCGTGCATTGCCGCTCCTAAGTCCACTCCAGGTTGGACCAAACCTGCTGAGGGGACTTACCAATGGCATTCCGGCTAAATTACTCCCCTCCCATCAAGATACACCTAAGCCAGTAGGTGGGAGGTAAATCGGCTGTCCACCTCCCAAGCATGAGACAAAATATTCAGGAACGGCCCCCATTCCCCGGATGCGAAGGAGCCCCTGGTTACGGCGGCGATCAGGATCGCTCCGGAGCAGAGGGTGCTAAAAATATCCGGGTAAAGACAGGCCGCCCCACGTTGATGAACCTTTGCACATACAATATAAGGACCATGAGAACTGAATCTGACTTACTAGCTTTACTAGAGGAACTCTCCTCCATTAAATGGGATGTAGTAGGACTCTGCGAAGTTAGAAGACTAGGCGAAGAGCAGAAGTTAATAAATGAAAGACATGTGCTCTATTGGAGAGGAAAACCTCTGGGTAGCAAAGAGGAATTAGGGGTAGGATTCTTAATACACAAACGCTTAGAAAAGAACATTGTAGAATTCTATAGCGTCAGCGAAAGAGTGGCTTCTGTAATAATAAAACTAAACACTAGGTACAACTTAAAAATTATTCAAGTCTATGCTCCAACTTGCAGCCACACTGATGAAGAAATAGAGAGCTTCTATGAAGATGTTCATTTAGCCAGCGAGAGAACAAAAATCCATTTCACAATAATCATGGGGGATTTTGATGCCAAAATAGGTAAAAAGACAGAGGGCGAAACCGCAGTAGGGAACCATGGAACAGGCACTAGGAACGAGCAGGGAAATTAAAATACATCTCAGAAGGGAAAGGAACAAACTAATGAGTAAACCACAGCCAAACTTGGCTAACTTGAGGATCAGAGCAACAGAATTTAGCCTAAACATCCAAAACAGATATTCACTCCTCCGCGACGAAGATCTCAACATCGACCAAATCAATAAACAGTTCAATGATATAATAAAAGAAGCTGCACTTGAAGTAGGCGGCAAGAACGACAATCGAAGCTCCAGCAAGCTCTCGGTAGAAATTAAACAGCTTATGCAAAAACGTAGAGACATGAAAGTATCGTCAAATAGGGACAAGATAGAATTGGTTGAACTAACAAAGACCATAAACAAAAAGAAGAGGGAAGATGTACGGAAATTCAATACTTAAATAATAAATGAAGCAGTGATTTCAGGTACCAGCATGAAGGCAGCTAAAAGAAGACTAGGAATAGGGAGAAATCAAATGTATGCAATTCAGAAACCAGACGGAGAAGTAACATATAACAAGAATGAAATCATCAAAGTAGTGGAAGACTTTTACAGGGATCTATACAACTCAAACGAACAGCCACAAATAGAAGCAAACGCGGTAACTAGCGACGTACCTAATGTCACAAAAGAAGAAATAAAAAGAGCACTTAAAGGCATGAAGAGAGGGAAAACACCAGGCGAAGACGGAATTAGTATAGACCTCATATTAGATGCAGGAGACATCGCAACAGTGAAACTAGCCAATCTTTTTAACAAATGTCTTCTCAGCAGAAAAACTCCGAAAGCCTGGAAAAATGCAACAATTATCTTGTTACACAAAAAGGCGATAAAAAGGATTTAAAAAATTACCGACCCATAAGCCTCCTTTCGGTTACTTACAAACTGTTCACGAAAGTCATTACAGCTCGCATCTCTGACAGTCTGGATTCCAGCCAGCCTAGAGAACAGGCAGGCTTCCGCAGCGGATTCTCAACAACAGATCACA
>NC_091562.1:23549489-23554489 GCF_042767895.1 Penaeus vannamei
GTGCAGAAGGACCAAGCTACATGTTTTCAAGGCCCTGATAAGGCCAGTTTTAATATACAGCAGTGAAACCTGAACATTATCTTGTGCCTTGTAGTCTCGTTTTGATGTCTCTTGAAATAGGTCCTTGTGTCGGATCATGGGGTATTGCTGACAGGACCATGTGTCCAACCAACAGTTGCACCATGAAACTGGCACATGACCTGTTACTTGCACAATCCATGATCGCCAACATACGCTAAAGGGCCACCTGGCTTCATTGCCACAGGATGACACTGCCCATCAGGTTGTCTCTGTACGATACAGCCCTTGGTGAAGGAGGCCTGTGTGACGACTTAAGAAGTCGTGGCTTAGACAAATCGATCAATATGGGCCAAGTCCCTGCCTGGCGGCTCGCCATGAGGGATCCTCGTAGGTGGAAACATAGGGTGGATGCGGCTATGCGCCCCCGTCGGCGTTAGCTCCCAATGATGATGATGTACGTACACACACACACACACACACACATATATGTATATATCAACATATATATGTATATATATGTATGTATATGTGTATATTTATTGTGTGCCTATATATATATATATATATATATATATATATATATATATATATATATTATATATGTGTGTGTATGTGTGTGTGTGTGTGTGTGTGTGTGTGTGTGTGTGTGTGTGTGTATGTTTTGTGTGTGTATGTGCTTGTGTATGTATGTATGCATGTATGTGTCTATGCATGGATGTATGTATGTATGCATTTATATATATATATATATGTATATATGATATATATATATATATATATATATATATATATATATATATATATGTATATATGCACATACATATATGTATGTATATGTATACGCACACACACATACACACACACACACACACACACACACACACACACACACACACACACACACACTCACACACACACACACACACACACACACGCACACACACACACACACACACACACACATATATATAGTAGAAGTAGTGGCCATAGTATTAGGAGTGATGAAGATGATACTAAATATTATAATGATAATAAAAGATTACAATAGTGATGATGATGGCTATGACTGGGATATTAGTAATAAGTATAACGAACAATGATAGTGATAGCAATAAAGAGTATAATTGAATTATTGATAGTGATAATAAAAAATAATAATAGAAGAACAAGAGCAACAGTAATAATAGCAGTGATGGCAATAATGATGGCAGCGATAATAATGATGATTATCGTAATAATAATAATAATAATAATAATGATAACAATAGTAATAATAATGATAATGATAATAGTATGATTACTATGACGATAATCATAGTAATAATGATATTAATGATAACGTCAACAACAACAGCAATAATAATGATAAAAGTGATAATAACGAGGATGATTTAAATGATAATAACAAAATAATAATCATCATAACAATAATTGCAATAATAGTAATGATAAATAGAATAATAATAGTAATAATAACAATCGTGATAATAACAATAATGATAATCATAATAATGATGATAATCATGATAATAAGGATAATGATAGTAACAGTAATAAAATGATAATAACAATAACAATGATAATAATAGTAATAATAATAATAGTACTACTACTAATAATAATAATAATGATAATAGTATGAATAACAATAGTAACAACAGCAACAATAATAATGTCAATAATAATAACAGTAATGATAATAATCATAACAAAATAATAATAGCAATAGCAGTAGTACTACTGCTAGTACTACCACTAATTATGATAGCAATGAGGAAAAAATAACAACAACAATAATGATAATGATGATTGTAATAATAATGATAATAGTAATAATAATAATAATGATAATGACAATAACAATGATAATGATAACAATAATAATGATAACGATAATAATAATTATGATTATAATAAAAGTAATAATGATAATGATAATGATTATAATAAGAAGAATGATAATGATTATAATAAGAAGAATGATAATGATAATAATAATAATAATGATAATAATGATGATAATAATGATAATAATGGCAACAATAATACTAATAATAACAATAATAACGATAATGATGATAATAACAATGATGTCAGTGTCAATGATCATAATGATACTGATAATAATAACAATAATAACAATGATAGAAAAGATTATACAAATTATAATGATGATAATGATTTTGATAATCCCCCAGCACACCACTAGC
Organism: Penaeus vannamei; assembly: GCF_042767895.1. Taxonomy (NCBI): domain Eukaryota; kingdom Metazoa; phylum Arthropoda; class Malacostraca; order Decapoda; family Penaeidae; genus Penaeus; species Penaeus vannamei. The sequence continues at coordinate 23,551,721 of NC_091562.1, forward strand.
ACATCACAATCACATCCCAACACAGCACTAATACAGCACCAACCAACACATCACCCTCACAGTAACACATTGCCAACACATCCCCAACACAGCTCCAACGCCCCGCATAAAATTAAATGGGAAATATAAATACTTCCTGAGAAATTTCATGACCAGAAATCTGCGGCGGGTTGTATAATATTTCATTTGCTTGACATATTCGGAGATACTTGGGGAGGGGAGGCAGGTTGGGGGGCGGGCGAAATTGGAAGGAACAAGGTAGTGGAGAGAGGGAGAGAGAAGGAGAGAGGGGAAGGAGGGAATGAAAGCAGGGAAAGGAAGAGGGAATGGAAGAAGAGAAGGGGAGGGAGAAGAAGAGAGGAGGATTGAGGGAAGGAGAGTGAGGGAATCGGGATAAGAGGGTGTGAAGCAGGGAGGAGGGAGTGAAGGGAGGGAGATTAAGGGAGGAGGAGGGAGGAAGGGGAAGGGAGGAGAGACTGGGTGAGGAGGGAGTTAGAAGTGTAAGATCCTAAGGGGGAAAAGGAGGCAAGGGAAAGGGATGAGGGCGCAGGGGGAGGGCCTCGCCCAAAGACGTAGGGCATTATGCCTCATCTCCGTCGGGAAATGAGCCGCAGGTCGGACCCTGGCGAAGGAAGGGCGGGCGCGGTCCGTGTAGGGGTTATCATGACCTTACCCCTAGTTTGCGGGGCCGTAGGAGCCAACGAGACCTAAGCCTCCGGCCTCCTGTTTCGGCACAGAGTAATTATCATTGTCTCGTGGTGTGATGTCGATACTGGTAGCGTGTTTCACAGATAGAAGTTTCGACCAAAGCATATATCATAGAAAAATAGACAATTAATTTAAAGTCCGTGTAACTGATAAAACGTAACATTAAAATCAAAACAAGTGAAACTCATGACTAATTAAAACAAAGTTAAAATAAATTTAATGAATCAGTAAAGTACGTTACGCTCCACAGGAAGTTATTTATTTCAGTTATCTTTAAAATCAAGCCATTAAAATGTCTGTTATCATTTCCTTTATATATATCCCATTCTTTAGTAAACTGTAAGTAATAAATATGAATCATAAATGGTAAACGAAACAAAAGGCAAAACTCAAACTATTATTATTAAAAGCACAAAAACGTTAACACATAAAACATAAAAATAAGCAAAACCTCCGAAACAATAAAAGCAAAGGAAATGTACGTAAAAATGGGGCAATCTAAAATAAAACTGATAAAACAATACCTGTTACAACTGCAGACTCACTGTAAGATCCATTGGTTAAAAGCGTAAAACAGAGAAAACACAAATAAAAAGAACAAAGCTTAAAAAAAAACGACGGTTATCTGAAGGATAACCCAGCCGTAGCCTAATGACTCGATGCCTGTGCGCAACTCAACTCAGGTGGTTGACCCCACCTTATTTATGGTAACAAGGTCGTGCGCCAGGAGATGTTCGCGCATCAAGACTCATTTTACTGTTAAATGTCGTCTGCTTTAAAGAATAAATACCTAAAAATGCGAATTTACTAAAGATTGCCGTGTTAAATTAAAAATAAAAGGAGGTTCTTTACAAAGAAATACATATAAAATAACAGTAATATAAAAAGAAAGGAACATATATACAGGAATTTAAACAAGCGATAAAATGGTTTTCCGTGGGCTAGCTGAAGGGGTTTGGCGCCAAATGCCCGTTGAAGATTTTCTTCAACCTCTTGTCCGTCGCCATCTTGGGCGCTATCTTGCCAAATCCGTATTTTCGAGGGCGACCTCCCGACGTCATCCTTCACAGGCCTCGAGCAGGAAATCGGGGCGTCGTCGGCTCGTAATACTGGCCATCTCTCCTCGTAATTTGGAAGAAATGCCCAGGGCGTCGCCATCGTCCTCCTACAGCGCCTCCGTCAGGTGCACTCTTCTGCAGTGCCTCCGTCAGCACCTCCGTCGGGATCCTCACGCCCTGGTCCAAAATGCGTTTTCTTTTCTCGGGGCATCTTAGTGATGCTGAGCGGGGTGATGCTGAGCGGTGATGCTGAGCGGGGTGTGGGTCGTCAGAAGAGGCAGTAAGAGCGGCAGCTCACTACATCCGGCCGGGAGCCGCCCGGGAAGAGGAACATTTGGCAGAAGACTGAGTATATCGGGCCCGAGGCAAGATCTCGAGAAATAATTTATTCGAAAAGAAAACAAATGGGATGATTAGCACACGTGCTAGAAAATGGGATATTATACTTGATATATATGGGATGATTAGACGCTCATACCAACTGAGCTACACGATCCACTAAAAGGAGTGCGCAACTAGGAGCTATCTACCTTCCATACCTATCTACTTATGCGTAGTCCCCATGGGCACTCGGTAGATATAGATAGAGCAGTTAAAATCCGAAGTATGAAGTAATAAGATGTAGCTCAGCTGGTATGTGTCTATCTTGCAGTTACCTGCTTGCAAAAACCTAGGTTCGAATCCTACTCGGAGAGGGTAAATGATTTATTCATCATATTATTGAGGTAAAGCATTATTCCATCTTTCATAAATACACCTCAGTACGTCTAACTTCGTTCGGATTTGAACTGCTCCACACCCCCCCCACACATATTTTTTTTACATATTTATATATATATATTTATTCATATATCTATATCTATCTATCTATCTATCTATCTATCTATCTATCTATCTATCTATATATATATATATATATATATATATATATATATATATATATATATATATGTATTCATATATTTACACACACACACACACACACACATATATAAATATATAT
>NC_091562.1:23748841-23750713 GCF_042767895.1 Penaeus vannamei
TATATCCCCGATTCTCTCTCATTCTTTGTCTATCTGTCAGTCTGTCTGCCTGTCTCCGTTTTTCTCTTCCTCGTTCTATATCTCTCTTCTGTCTGTTTGTCAATCAGTCAGTCTATCTATCTATCATCCTCTTTCTTGCCCTTTCACTCTTTCTCTGTTTATCTGTCTGTCTCTCCCTCCCTCCCCCCCTCTCTCTTCTTCTGATTCACTCTCTGTATCTACACCCCCCTCATTTTCTCAATTCTGTCAGTCTGTCTGTTGGTTTCTCTCTCTCCCTGCCTGTCTCTCCCTCCCTCTCCCTTTCTCTTTCTCCTTTTACAGTCTCTCCTTCCTGACTTCCTCTCTTTGTCGTGCGTGCTGTGTGAGCGATGCGTGTCGCGGGCAATTATGCTAACACCCAACTTTCTATTGCGTTCGTGCGTGAATTTAGATGTTTGTTTGTCTTCCCTTCACTCTTATGTTTTTGAGGCAAGTGTGTCTGTGTTTTTTGCTTCTCTTTTTAGAAAAGCTCTATAAGTTGGGATTATGTTGATTTCGTTTGATTCAGGGATTACTTCTATTCTTTCTTTTTCACGGAGAAAGACAAGTCCTCGTCGTTCGAAGAGGCACGGGCTTTAGGCCTTTCCTCGGGGCTGGCAACACGCTCGGCATCGGAGCCGCGGCGGCGCCACGAGCGGGGATAAATAATGCACCTTGGAGGCACGTGTCCTAATTTCCTTTCGAGGCGAGCGGCGGCGATTCGGACCTAGACCAGTTTTATCGGTGGTTGTAGTAAGGTTCGATGATAAGAGGGGGATATTTAGGAAATTATACGATTATATTTGCCCATTAAAACATTTTATCACACACTCACTCGCACACATATATCTGAAACTGCACATATGAAGAAAGAAGCAATTACACAACTGCATACATGCGAGTGTATATGTGTGTGTGCCTGTGTGCATTAGAAATATGACATAGAATGAACTTTATAAATAATAAAATTGGGCCCAATGTGAAATGGGTGTCGTTGACATACTTTTCAGAACGAGGGGCTTTCAGGATGTCATATACATTATCAACAAGGAGTAACAAAGTTCTTGCTCTCATGGGAAGTTCGTTTCAGTGACATATATTACCAAGAAATGAATAGAAGTCCGTGCCGTCAGACTCCAGCGGCACCGCGCATGACTCCATGTTGTACATAACGTGTTCCTTATCATCGCACTGTAAGGCGGTCTTTTAATTTCTTTCGTAATAATGGAATAATGAAGAGTTATGATTATATGTGAAATGACGTTTTGAGGCAACGATACATTTTTACTTGCCTTATCTCATATCTGTTTCGCAAAGCCTTTGAGGGCCTCTAAACGTAGTCTCCTTAATGACCATTGCTGCGAAATGAGCTAGACATGATGCCTGCGACTGACGAGGATGCCGTCCAGAGACGCATCAAGGACATTCATGGCACTGTCCACGAATGTCATATGTCATAAGAACGATTTATATTAATATTTTCTCTTTCTTTCTCTGTCTTTCTGTCTCTGTCTCTGTCTCTCTCTCTCTCTCTCTCTCTCTCTCTCTCTCTCTCTCTCTCTCTCTCTCTCTCTTTCTCTCTCTCTCTCTCTCTCTTTCTCTCTCTCTCCCCCCCCCCCTCTCTCTCTCTCTCTCCCCCAGTCATCATCCTGTCACCATAGTGTACAGACGTGTTGAGTGACCTCTTGTGACCTTGACCTGTCCTTACGGGATTCGTGTTACCTTGACTATTAAGGTCTTCATAGACCTGCCAACTGTGCATTGCTGCAGTGCGCGATAATGTTCACATGATTATTTGTTCTGAATCTAAAGTGATCTAAATATCATATCGTGAAGTAAAATAAGTGAAAAAAC
>NC_091562.1:23768713-23778713 GCF_042767895.1 Penaeus vannamei
GCATGTGTGTGTGTGTGTGTGTGTCTTCTTACCTAGTTGTTCTTACCTAGTTCTTTCAATACGGGAGAAGAGCTGAGCTTAGGTGGTCCCGTCTGCTAGAAGTAAATTGTCGTATAACTTTTTAAATTGATGCACAGTTTTAGCACACTACGTGTTTGGGGAGACTGTTCCACGCTTCAGTAGTTCTGTTTGGGAAACTATATTTTTTGACATCTTTATCACATCTCTTTACTATCAACTTTTTGTTTCCTCTCGTCCTTCTTGTGTTCAAGATCAAAAAGTCATCTTTATCTATCTTCACTCACCCTGTAACGCAGTTGAACAGCGTAATCATGTTCCCCTTTTCCTTCTTTCTTCCAAGGCAGTAAGTCCTAATTTCTGTAGTCTATCTTCGTAACCCAGATCTCTTAGAGTAGGTGCCCATCTTGTGGCCGCTCTTTGGACTCTTTACAGTTTGTCAATATCCTTTTTTAAGTGTGGACTCCAAACCACTGCCCCAATGGTCTCATGATTGCTATAATGATCTTTACCATATCTTCATCCACATACACGAATGCCCTCTTCATGTTGGCAATCAGTCCTAGCATTTTGTGGACCTTTCCATCTATATGATCATTTGGGTTTAGGTTTCTATTTTTGATTACCCCAAGATCCTTTTCCCTGTCAGCTGTGTTTAATATTACGTCTCCTAATTATATCGGAATAGTGGGCGATTTCTACTTTCTCCGAACCTGACTACATGGCATTTATTGGTGTTGAATTTCATTTTTCATGTACAACTCCACGTGAATAAGTTCTCGGTGTCACTTTAGAGGCATTGGCATGAGACGTTGTTTGTTATCCGTTTTTTTTTTTTTTTCCTTCTTCGCGTCGTCGGCAAACATATTCAGATAACTACCTGGGCCTATTTCTGATTCTAAATCATTGACGAAGACAGTAAACATAATCGGCGCCAACACCGATCCTCGAGGCACTCCGCTGGTCACTCGTCACCATGTAGACTGCTTCCCTCTAATTGCTGTGCGCATCTATCTTTCATTATGTCTTTCATCCATGCGAGTAGTTTGCCTTTCACTCCACCTAGGTACTCTAATTTCCATAGTAGTCTTCTGTGAGACACCTAATCAAAAGCCTTTTTAAAGTCCAAGTACATACAATCGATCTAGCCATCTCTTTTTCGCAATATTTCAGATAATAAAACCAAAGATTTGTTACACATGACCTTCCTTCTCTAAAACCAAATTAATTGTTTGATATAATTTCGTGTTTTTCAAGTATTTCAACCCATTGTTTCATAATTAGTCTTTCTAGCAGCTTGTATACTACCCTAGTTAATGAAACGTCTATAATTTAATATAATTTATAATTTTGGAATATTAACAATAAAGTACATAGTTCTTCGGCACATTCCCTGAGAACCCAGTTAGAAATTTCATCTGGTCCCTCTGCTATGATCTTGTCTAATCCTTTTAGTAGGTCTTTTATTTCATTCTTTTGGAGGGTGATATTTTCGATGTTTGCGTTTGTACGGGTATTTACCATCAAAGTATGGATCTTGAACAAGCACTGACAGAAATTTCTCATTTCGGATTTCACACATTTCTTCCTGCTTAAAATAAATGTTATTGTCTTTGATGGCGTTAATTTCATCTCTGCTTTTAGTTTTACTATTTATGTAGTTAAAGAAGAGGTTTGGTTGACATGTACTTGTTGATTATATCCTTTTCAAAGTCTGATTTCGCCTCTCTCATGGTTTGGGTATACTCATTTCTTCCTACTTCATATCTTTCATACGCTGCCTGAGATTATATTAAATAAAATATTAAATATGTCTTCTGAATCTCTTCAAAGGAGCTGCTTGTTTTCTCGCATTTTCTTGCATTTGTCAATGAACTATTTTTGGCCAATTCTTGTTTCAGTTTTTACTTTTGTTATGAATTTTCTCATACCTTTTTTATAGATCTCACAAAATTTTGAATACTGAACGTCAAGGTTCTCATTGCCCAGAATTGTTTCCGTTTATACTATTAATGGTTAATGGTTAAGATAAATGTGCTAGACAACTAAGGTCATATAGCACTATAGGAAGGTATAGTAAAGGGGGATGTCAGGTGATAGTTGTTATGTGTCAACTATCTAGAATAGTGTTGAGAGGTTGAGGATGAGGGAAAAGATTATGGTGGTTTAGGTAAGGGAGTTAGATCAAGTGAAGGATATTTATGTGTCTGAGGAAGGAGAACAGGTTGTCGAGGCAGAAGCTGTGAGATTCTGTAAGGATGTCTGATATGTTGGGAGGTCGGTGAAGGGAAGGATAGGTGTGGAAAAGCAGAGGTACGTGCTGTATTAAAGCGTGGGCAGGACAAGAGAATGTGTGGGACTGAAAGAGGGATGTTACATAGAGGACATAAGGGCGGGTCTGAGCGTGACATCAGATAGGCATGTGTTAGGCGAGTGTGGCCAATACGTAATCGTGCGAGGGCAGTCTCCCAACGTCTGTTTTTGTGAAATGGAGCTGACCAAGAGGAGATTGATGGTTTTACGGTATGTAATTTATTGTTGTGGAGTCTTGACCAAAAAGATTGCCATCGGGTATACAAGAAAGTCTTAAAGTGGGGGTAGTAATCTGTAGCTGGAATATGTGAGAAGCGTTGTTGAGGTGATGTGGACATTGCGGCATATCGTGCAAGAGTATCTGCCTGTTCACTGCCAGGGATTCCAACATGGCTGGGTACCCAGCAAAATCTGACAGATTTGTGACGTGTGGATAGATAGAACAACCAGTTCTGGATCTTACAGACAAGGGGATAGATCGAGTGCATTGACTTTATGAGGGTTAAAGAGTTACGGGAGTCAGTAAAAATAGTAAAAGAGGAAGAGGTGGATGAGTATATGCGTCTTACGGCAAAAAGGAGTGCATATAGTTCTGTAGTAAGGACACTAGATTCAGGAGGGAGGGTGTATTTAAAAGTGCAATTTGGGAATGTTACTGCGAATCCAGCTCCTGAGATGGATTTGGAACCGTCAGTGTAAACATGAATGCTGGAGGAATGAATGGAGACATGGTCAAGGAAATGAGTGAGAAGGATAGAGGGGGGAATATCTGATTTTGGTGGGTCAGGGAAAACTGAGGAGCAAATACAGGGGTTAGGTATAAGCCATGGAGGAATGGAATGGACAGACAGTGGGAGAGGTCGGAGATGAGGGAAGGGGGAATGGGAGAGGAGGGTATCCATGCGTACGGGGAGAGGAGTTGGTAAACGTGGAGAAGTAAAGGTATGAAGTAAGGATTGTGGAATAGTTTGGTAAGGGAAAATTGGTGAAATCGAGCATAGCATCGGAGAGAGAGAAGGGCTCGACGTCGAGAGAGGGACGGCATGCCTGATTCAGTATATAGGCTCTCAACTGGAGAGGAGCGGAAGGCGCCTAGGGCTAAGCGGAGACCGCTGTGGTGGACTGTATCAAGGTGAGCAAGAAGAGAGGTTGAGGCAGAGGAGTAGATATGGCATCCATAATCTAGAGTGGAGAGAATCAAAGTAACATGAAGATGGAGGAGTTTTGCGATCTGAGCCACAGGAGATATGTGAAAGAGTTTGTAAAATTCGGAAGCGACGTTGAGCTTTTTCATTGATGTACAAGATATAGTCTCGCCAGGACAATTTGGAATCAAATATAACGCCTGGGAATTTGCCAGAAGAACGGTATTGGAGTGGAGCATTATATAAGAAGAGTGGGGGTTTGGGGACCGTACATGAGCGAGAGAAAAGGATGGGGAAAGATTTGGAGGTAGAGAAGCGAAAGCCATGGTTGGTGGCCCAAGAACTTACTGATGTTATTGCAGACTGAAGGAATTGACAGAGATCTGGTATGGATGTGCCAGATGCATAGATGGTTAAGTCATCAACATATAGTGATGCTCTGGCTCCTGGTGGTAGGACTGAGACTATGTCATTTACAGCAAGGAATAAAGTGGTACTAAGCACACTTCCTTGTGGGACGCCTTCGAATTGAGGAAAGGATTATGACGTGGAAGAGGCAATCTTGACCTGGAAAGTGCGTTTAGAAAGGAAGGATTTAATGAAAACACCTATGTTTCCACGTAAACCTTAGGAGGACAATTGTTGGAGGATATGGTATCGCCATGTGGTGTCATATGCTTTTTCTAGATCAAAGAATATGGCTAATACAGATTCATGGCGTGCAAATGCCGATGTAATGTATGTCTCGAAATGGGCAAGTGGGTCTGCTGTACTTCGGGCACGTCGGAAACCAAACTTGGAAGGGGAAAGGAGATTATGAGATTCTAGGTACCACATTCAACGGAAGTTAACCATTCGTTCTAGTAGTTTGCACAAGCAGCTAGTTAGAGCTATGGGGCGGTAATCTTGGGGTAGGGTACCTGATTTATTGGGTTTTAAGAAAGGTAGGATAAGAGCATCTCGCCAATGAGAAGGAAAATTTCCTGACGTCCATGTGGTTGAAAATAGCTAAAAGGAAGGATAGAGAGGAAGATAGGAGGTGTCGGAGCATACGATAGTGAATACCATCAGGGCCTTCATGAGTGTTGCGGCACGACTGTAATGCAGCGTTGAGTTCAGAAGAAGAAAAAGGAGCATTATAGGACTCATCAGAGGATAGGGTGAAGGTAATAGGGGTGTGTTCCTTGATGGCTTTAATGGAAGAAAAGTGTGGGGAAAGGTGAGAGCCACTACTGACCTGGCTGAAATAGTTGCCCAGTTCATTAGCTACGACAGGCTCAGAGATGAGAATATCTCGAATATGGAGGACGGGTGCAGGATGGGGGGATGTTTGCCTGATAGTTTATGGATCCGTCGCCAAACAGCTGAAATAGATGTAGAAGATGTAATTGAGTAAACATAATTTTGCCAGCTATTTGTTTTGCTGTTTTTAATTGTAGGGCGAAGATGGGCAGATGCTCTTTTAAAGGAAATAAGGGCTGATAGCTGGTGAGGGGTGCCTCGTTTGTAGCGATAGCTGTTCCAGGTTGCTCGTTTTAAGCGAAGCGCTTTGGTGCAATCAGAATTCCACCATGGAACACATTTAGAAGTATAGGGTCTTGAAGTTCGAGGAATGGCTGTATAGGCAGCTCTTAGGATCGTGTTTGTAAAACAATGTAGCATATCTGAAATGGACGGTAAGGGGGGTGGAGGGATAGGTATAGTAGAGAGTGAAGTGAAAGTATGCCAGTCAGCTCTATCAAAGCACCAGCGTGGAGGATTAGGAAGTGGTACATATGAAGTAGGAGAAAGGAGTATTGGGAAGTGGTCACTATAGGGGAAGTGGTCTAGAACTGACCAATGGAAATCTAGATGTAAAGTAGGAGGGCATAGAGAGAGGTCAAGGCATGAAAAGGATTGTGTGCGCATGTCAAAGTGTGTGGGGCGATCTGAATTAAGAATAATTAGGTTATTTGTGAAGAGGAAGCGTTCTAGAGATCGGCCTCGGGAGTTGGTGGTAGAGTCACCCCACAGAGTGTGGCGGCAGTTGAAATCACCAACTATGAGGAAAGGTGGTTGGAGTTGGGAAATTAGAGTCTCAAAGGCAGTAAAGTCAATGGGATGGGATGGGGAGAAGTAGACTGAAATCACTGTGATCCAACGGCGAAGAAAGATGCGAATAGCTGTGCACGGGACAGAAGTTTGTATGGGAGGTATGACATAAGGTGTTTTATGATGGATGAGTATAGACGAGGTGTAGGGGTGCTGTAAGAGGGGGATGCATATCAGGAGGATGGGTATTGGGAGGATGGATATCAGTGGTGGACGGGATTGAGGGGGTTAGGTTGTGTTGAGAGGGAGTAGGAGGAAGGGGTGTAGGGGGAATATTAGTAGGAGGGGTATGAATATCGGCAACCACTTCAAGTGTGGAAGGAGCATGAGTTATGGGATCTTGTGTCTCAAGCATATAGCTTTGAATGTCATCCACTGTTTCTGCAGTGGAGTTTGTTGGAGAGTTTTGTGAGAAGGTAATTGTTTCTGCAATGGAATTGGTTGGAAAATTTTGTGGAATGAAGGTTTTCATATGAGGGGGAAGGGGAAGAGGAGACTGGTGTCTCAGGAACAAAGGTATAGGTAGGTGGAGGTGATTGTGCTGTAGGGGAAGAAAGGTTAGAACGTTTAGTCTGTCTACTGCGGGTAGTGCGGGGAGGGAGAGGGAATGGTGTTGGGGCTGTGGTTGAGATTGGGGTGTCTAGGTTTAGAGTGGCAAAGGAATTGGTCTGAGGGATGTAGAATGTAGAAGTGGAAATGGGGACATTTTGGGGTGGAGGGGGAGGGGCTGAGCGAACGATGTTACTAGAATATGGAGTATGAGAGAAACCTTGTCGACGTGCTTCCTGTCTGGCTTCACGTAAAGTGAGACCATTTTTGTATCTGAGAGTTGCTACCTCAGATTCAAACTTGTAAGTGGGACAGCCTCTATAAAATACATTATGGGGGCCGCCGCAGTTAGCACATGTTCGTGTTTGTGCTGAGCAGTTTGATCGATTATGACCAGGTTGGGCACATATGGGGCATCGGTCTGTGGAACGGCAATGTTTGGCAGGATGTCCAAAGCGCCAACAGTTTTGACATTGACGGGGAGGGGGTTGGTATGGTCGAACAGGGAGGGATTGTCCATCAATGTAGATACGTAAGGGAAGGTCATGTGTACGGAAGGTAAATTTGGTAATATTGGTCGGATTCTTTCGTTGACCTCCAGGAGAAATGGTGTAGCAATGTACTGATTTCACATCTTGGTCTTTGAGGCATCCTAATAAGTCTTCTCCACAGTCTGACCAATCTTTGGTATCGACTGGGCAGTTTGCTGGGGAGAGAGAGACAGTTCCGGTACAGGTATTAAGGGTTGGATGAGGTTCTGCAGGAATGGGGTTGCCAGAATGATCAGTTAAATTTGATAGTGCTATAGATTCAGTTTCTGATCTGACTGTTACCAGACGGGAGCGATCGCATCTGGTATAGAAAGGGACTCTGCCTACTTGTTTTTGTAGGCATTGTTGAAAGAGAAGAGTGTTGCCTGAGTAAGGAGCTGTAGCAGGGATCACGAAAAATCGGTCCCATTTAGCTGGACTAAACAGAGTATTTAAGATATCTGTAGGGTTGGTGGTGGTGGATGGTCGGGGACGTGTGGAAGAGGGAGTATTACGGAACGATGGAGAATAAGGTTGCAAGGTAGTAATAAGGGAGAATTGGTTGTTTGATGAAGGTTGCAGGGGTAGAGTTGAATTTGAGGAAGTTGTGTGGGTAGGAATGTCTTCTGGAGATTGATTCTCTGCTTGGGTGGGTAATGCACTAGTAGGCATTGAGGAGTGGGTAGTAGTTTCAGTGTTCGGAGCCGTGGTCAAAGGAGAGCCTGGGTTGGGATTATTTGATAAAGGGGTTAGCCTCATAGCCTCTAATAAAGGGATTACATTTTCATTACTGGTCAAGGGGAACCTGGATTATATAAAAAGGCCTAAACGGTCCACCTCCTTTCGCTATTATAGGTAAGGGCTAGATTAGTCGGGAGTACCGTGCCCATAGTTCCCGCAGGCCGTTCAGGACTGTCACTAGGTCAGCCTTTCATCCTCTCAGCACGGCTCTCACACCTTTAGAAGTAGATAGTAGAAGGGGATGGAGTAGAGACAGAAACAAAAGCTGGAGAGGGAAAAGACCATGCAAAATTAGTTGAGTCGAGGGCTGAGGCCCTAGGTAGGGGAGATCCCTGTATTGGGTCTCAGTCTTCGTTTCCTAAGCCCCCCCACGACAACAACGGGCAAGGGATTGGGGGGGTGTTATCAAAGAAATCTTTAAGGCTTCTATAATCACCTATTCTGTAACTGTACTTTTCCTTTCTTTCTTTGCTTCCGATGAGTTTTTCCTGTAGTAGAGAGTATTTTAGTTTAATCACTACATGGTCGCTTTTTCCTAAAGAACAGTACTCGATATCCTTAATATCGTCGTTATGCTTTGTATATATTAGGTCATGCATAGACGGCCTATCTAGCCCTCTTATCCTGGTATTATCGGTTACATTCTGGAAAAGGCAATGCTCATTTATGACATCGAGTAATTTAGCATTCCACGATTCTGATTGTGCTCTAGGATCGAAACTTTCCCAGTCAATTTTTCTATTAAAATCCCCTGTAATAAGAATTTGTTGAATTGGTTTCAGAAAGTTGTAGCACTTCTTCCAGGCTCTTTATTGTCTCTTGAATTAGTTTCTGGTAGTTTTCTAGTGACCACACTGATGTTTGAGGTGTCATGTATACCGTGGTTATTATTATGTTTACCCCATTTGTTTCTACCTCAATTACCTTCATTTCCACTATGGGGTCCTGATTAATTTCTAACTCCTTTATAATAATTCCTTTCTTTGTTAATATTGCTACCCCCCCTCTATTTCCATCTGCCCTATCTTTTCTCCAAATGTTATAGTCCTTGAGCCCTATGTTACATCGTCTATGGAGGGGTCCAGTTTGGTTTCAGTGATGCATATTACATCCGCTTTATCCATATCAATTATTGTCTCTAGTTCAAGCAACTTCGAAGATAAACCATCAATACTTGTATAAACTATTTCTATATAATCTTTAGGTATTAAATTTGGTTGCAGGGTTTATGTTTCTCTGCCTCTACATTTTGGTTCCGATAGTATATTTGCTTTGCTTGGAGACCTCTCACCCTCCAAATAAATAAGTTTTTTTCCTCTTCAGTCCTTTGTTCATTTTTGTTTTTTACTTCTTCCAATTTCTTTTGTAGTGTTACTCTGTCATCTTTGGTCATGTTTTCTCTTATCCAGATTTTTTTATATTCCTTACGGGTGGCCAGAACTTTGGCTTTCTTTATTATATCAGTTACTATTTGCTTATTCAAGAATGTTACTTTTAGAGGCCGTTTCTTTCCCTTTTCGAATAATCCCAGCCTCCTGTGAGCTATGATATTCTGCTCGGGGAATTCGGGATTTATGACCTTGAGAATGTCTACAATTAATTTCTTGTCTTCGTTGTATCGTTCAATTCCATCTTCTACAACTTTTTCTTCGTGTCCTAATATGACTTTGTCCTTGTTTACGTCAGCCAAATTAGCAATATTTCTTGCATGTTGCCCAAGGTGGGATTTGAATTCATTCTTCTTAATCGTTGCTGCAAGCTGTGTTTTAATTTCCTCCTTTGTGGTCTTGATGTTTTTTCTATCTTTTTTTCCATTTCATTCACGGTTTCCTTTACCTTTGATACATCTGCATATGTAGCTGTCATCTTCTTGGCTTCTTCCATCATTTGAGCTTGGCTGTTTGACAAATTACTTTCAATGTGTTTGACAGTTTCTTGAACTTTAATGACCTCTTCAACTTTTTCCTGTAGATTTTTTGCTTCGGTTTCACTACCGTTGCCAATTTTGGTTTCAGCTTCTTCCGACTTTTCCTTTAGTTCTTTAATTTTCAGGTCAGATTTTTTCTATATTTTCTCTCTGAATTGTTGTGTTTCTACGCAGGTTTTCTACCAATTCCTTCAGATTCACATTCTCTTCACGTATTTTGAGGCATTCTGCTACCAGGTTGTCAACCTTGGCTTCAAGAGCCTCAATTCTGACTGCTGCTTCTGCTAACTTCATTTTTCTCGTCTGATCTCAGTTGTTCCTCCTTAAACAAACAAAAACCAGAGATGTACTCACGTCAGTTGTCTCTAGGCGCGAAACGCTTACCATGCAGGATTCGCGGGCACTTCTCGCTTCCCTCTCCTCTCTCCGCTTACAAGCCACACTATCTTTTTCTGCTTTTTCACTTTCTCCTTCACTTTCCAAACCAAATTTTCCTTTCAACATGAACTATACACATTTACATACATCCATGGCTAGCATACTAGACCACCCATTGCTCAAACCTCTCCGTATTTAACATGTAAGAGCTATACTGCGCTGATGCACTGCACTTCTCGCCTCTGTGTGTGTGTGTGTGTGTGTGTGTGTGTGTGTGTGTGTGTGTGTGTGTGTGTGTGTGTGTGTGT
>NC_091562.1:23783713-23786720 GCF_042767895.1 Penaeus vannamei
ATAATACATTATCTGCTCCAACAAAAAATAATAGAAATTGCTAAACTATATGTTAAAACATATTCTTATACAAAACATAATCTGACTTATTCTTAAAACTGAAATAAATGCTAATTACTGAACAACACTTTAATTGGCCTTAACATAATGAAATTTTGGGGAGTCAGCCATTCTGGAAAAAAAATATAATAAAAACTTCCATTAAACAGATGATAGGAAAATGATTACTGGAGCTAAGCAAAAAAAATACTGAAAATCAAATTACTCATAACATTTTTTTAGACTATTTAAACACTTTTCCTTCAATCACCCAAAATACATATTAGTCACACTATAAACTTATATACAAAACACAAAATTTAACCTCAACATATTATGCTATGGGACAAACATCTATGTTCAGTTTTGTTAAATGGATTAAGAACTAAAATGAAGTCCATTTTTTAAAAAAATTAGAAAGTTGTTGTTACAGAACACTGGTATCAGCTGAAGTATAGCTGCCATTTATCAAGCTTTCTGGCCATACCACATTAAGTACAATGATATCACTTAAAAAAGAAACTGAAATGCTCATAGCAACTACAGCAAAACATCTGCACATTTATGATAAATATTGCTTTGAGGTTCACGAGTATTTAAATAACAATTGTAAACAAGACAAGTATTAATAATTTTTTCTTCTTTAATAAAATGTTCAACAAAAAGAACATTTAATGAGCCATCTATATATTTTGTATCCAGCTTCTTGGGAGATATGACAGTCACTGGAATTCCTAGTTCTCCTAGCACTGAACATTTCATTCATCTAGTGATGAATATATCTTCACAAAAGAAAGAAAAAAGAATTCCAAAATTATATACAATCATCAGGTATGTCACCCATTATCTACATGTCATTACATATTTTTTAAATAGAGCACAGGACAAGACCTTCCAAAAATACAATTTCTTCTTAATCACTAAAAATAATTAGAGAGTAATAGCTACCAATATAATATCAGTCTAATGGAATACTTGCACAACCTTAGCTCAGAGAGAAGCACCAAATTTTGAGTATTATCCTATACAGTACTGATTATACATACAAATTAAGGTAGAGAGCACATTAATGGAAGATGCAATGAGGGTTCTCCCTATAAAAAAAAAAATTTTTAAAAATTACAAACCTTCAACCTTGGGATTATCCCTATAAAACAGAAAGGAAATGAAAATTACAAACCTTCAACTTAACTTTCAAAGGAAAAGCACATTTTTAAAGCTCAACAATCAAAGTAACAACCATAAATCCAAATAAACACAGGCTTAGTCTCCCTACAGATGATAAATATAAAAAGTATGTCAACAAGGCAACACTGAAAAGCTTACTCTGTAATGTTTGAAATGGAAGCATACAAAGTCTTATTACCTATTTTGTATAAAGGTTGACAGCCACCCCTTTCGTACTTTCAGAAAGGAAAAATGCGAGACGTCTCTCCAAAACATGCCCCTTTACTCTTCATGACTTTAAAAACTTTGCATGTTCTTAACTGAAATATGTACTTTGCATCCCCTCCAGATATACCTGTACACCACATGTATCAGACAACCACAAACGGTCAGACAACCACAAAATAAGATGGCACAATAGAACTTGATCATCCAACAGACTTGAACAGTCCTTTTAATGATAACAACTAAGTAAAAAAGATATACTGCTCAGACACATTATACAGAACATACAATATTGAGAGTGAAAAACACTGTCACTAAAATGTATTTGATGTACATGAGGAAAATATTTCTCAAATAAGTCAGACAATTCAGCTTATCTATTAACATTATTACATCATTTGAAAAATCAATAACATGAAGTACTACACACCATTTATTAAATTATTTATTGTTTACCATTCATGCAGTCGAACCTCCCTAACTACATCCTCAAAATGCAAAACATCAGTTCTTTAATGCAAAGCTTTCAAAAATGTGTCATTGATAATGTAAGGAACTTTTTCAAAGAATAAAGCTAAGGAAAAGTGAGCATAAATTACCAGCAAGGAACAACAGACATTATCATAGAAGACAAATGTATGTATATAATTTCTTCTCAAAAACAATTGGCACAGTCAAATATATATCAAATGTTTTTGTACATTCATGAAGAGCATATTGGATTTAAAAAGAAAGGTGCCAGTAAATCATCTAGCTTGAAATTACTTGGATATATGAAAAGTATTTACATCAGTTTTACTGATAAGAAACAATTTTATTTATTTTCTATAGAAAAAAATAATTTGCTTTCTGGTCTAACAAATAAAAATGCAAAGCCAAGTGCAGTATTACCTTAGAGGTTCGACTGAAGAGCATTTTGTGCATGTTGAGGAACAAACTAGGAACAGCTTTTTGTGACATGAGTGACATGTAACCCTGTAGCCCTTTTAAAGTATGCTTAAGAAGAACTTAGGTGAAAAGGCCTTGCTTTCCATCATATATAGCTGCTACCATCATAATTTATAAAGAAAGAAAAGTGAAAGTAAACAATCTACCAGATCTGTAACCTCACAAATATTTTGACAGCTAAAATCCAATAAATTGGTTTTGAGAAAATATATATTTTTTCCAGATCAAATTGCAATGCACAGAAAATATATCTTTCAATACAATGACAAAATATCTTGATGGATATTTCCAACTGAAAATTACAACTCTAAATGTATTTTATCTCAATACAGATCATGCAGCATCAACTGCACAATAACTTTGAAGTTGTCATTACTAAATATTATTCTTTACTTATATACTATGATCGTTTACATGAGTCATGTAACATTAAAGTAGAAAATTATACTTGCCTAACATACAAGTACTTACAGATGTAGTTTAGTATACATACGTTTGAGATCAAGTTCTGTGTCACTTTATATTATGTGGTAAACCAGGGAAGCCTCATTGGAGACTCAAATTGAGAATATCTCTTCACGGAGTTATTACCAACTTAAAAATTTTTAAAAATAATAATAAAATGGTG
>NC_091562.1:23794720-23807220 GCF_042767895.1 Penaeus vannamei
CATGGTTAACTGTCTCAAATGCTTTACTGAGATCCAGAAATTTAGCAACTGAGAACCTTTTTTTATCAAATGACTTGTATATGCTCTCAGTGAATGACACTAAGGCAGATTCGGTCGATTTTCCTTTTTGGAAACCGAACTGCGAGGGAGAGAGAATATTGTTGTTTATGCAGTGACTTTCTAATCTATTATAAACTATCTTTTCTAAAAGTTTGCTAAATATTGTCAGGAGAGATATAGGCCTGTAATTAACGATCAAAGCAGGGTCTCCAGACTTTGGAATCGGGATTACTTTTGCCGTTTTAAAAGCACTGGGGAAAATCCCATTTTTTAGAGACATATTAAATAGATGAACTAATATATGTAAAATGTGAGGAATGATGACTTTGATGACGATTGCGGAAATGTTGTCACAGCCTGCAGCTGTATGTTTTAGATCTTTAACTAATTTTAATACCTCAGCAGGGGAGGTTTCAGTGAAGGCAAGTGCCTGTTGTACCGGGTTGGCTAGGTGCACATTAAAGTTGGTCTGTGTCTCACTGATAGATTCAGTAAGAGTTTTCGCAATGTTTGCGAAGTAAAAGTTGAAACCATTGGCTATTTCGGTTAAGTCAGAGGACTCGTACCCGTTGATCATCATTGAGGTAGGCCTGCTGTTTTTAGCTCTGCTCAAAATGTTGTTTATAATATTCCAGGTCTATTTTGAGTCCCCGGAAGATTGTTCAAATTTATTTTTGTAATATTCGGCTTTAGCTTTCCGTATGGTAAGGGTGAGCTTATTCCGTAGTTTTTTAAAGCTTTCAGCAAATGTGACTGGATGCTTAGCGTACTTTCTTTGCAGTCCGTTTTTTTCTTTGATCATTGCTTTAATGTCAGAAGTTATATAGGGTTTGGCTAGAGATTTTTTTTTGACTAGTATAGTTTTCACCGGGAAATAAGTGTTAAATGAAGATGTTAAAGTATTAAGAAACAAATCTGTGGCAGCGTTTGGGTCTTGAGATGAGAATACATGTTTCCATGATATATCAGCTAAGTGATTGTTAAACAGAGCTATGTTATTTTCTGAAAGATCTCTGTACAGTATCTGAGTTTTTTAAATATTCGGTTGGTTGCTGCCTTGCCTGAATGTACAATAGACCGGGAAGTGATCAGACGTTCGGGCGTATATAATATTGCTTTCTAAAAGTTACTCAGATTGTGAGTCCAAATGTGGTCGAGAGGGGTTGCACTAGTATTGCTTACTCTAGTAGGTTTTGTTACACAATTATAGAACATGCTTTCATTAAATGCGCAACACAGTTCATTTGACCCGGAGTCTAATCTCAGAAGATCCACGTTGAGATCGTCTGTAATGTATAAGAGCTTTCTTTCTGCATTAATTTTGGACAAGATTTCTCTTAGCTTTGTTAGAAAGGTCCTGAAATTAGATTTCGGTCTGCGATATAGAGATCCAACAATTACATTTCTTGGTGAACAGTTTAGCTCTACAAAAAGTGACTCTAATTCTGGTGACATATTAAAATCACTTCTAATGTGAGTGGAATGCTTGTTATGAATATATATTGCAAAGCCTCCGCTAAGTCGAGACATATTTGAAAAATAACTTATATATGAAGGGAGACAAAATAGGTGTTCAATGTCGTAGGTTAATTTGGTTTCACACAAGCAAATAACATCAGAGAGGGAGCTAAGTGAGGAGACGGTGGTATTAATAAATGTATCAAAGTGTCGTGATATTGAAACTGATGACGCTGAAATCATTCCGTGATGAAGTGCTACAAGAAGGATATTCCGGAAATAAATATTTAGAAACTGGATTCTTAAGCTTAAGTACATTGAGGAGAAAGTCATCAGTGTCACTATCAGTCTCGTATCTGTCATGCATTGCAGTAAACTGATTAAAGATCATTCTGTCTAATATTTCAAGAGGTAAGATATTAGGATTTGTGATTTCATGAGAATCTAAGAGGCTGAATATTTCATGGTCAGAAATACAAGCAAAAGGTAAGTGGGACATGGTGAGAAGGTGGGTACAGACTTAAATGTTGATCCTGATGAGTTAGTGTGCCTAGTAGAAGTCAGTTGACTTTCTTGTCCACTTCACTCGTCTCTGGGATGGACACGATGCGTCTGTGGCTGCGAAGGGTCCTGTGGCTCCTTCCAAGGGCAGTGCTTCTTCGACGTCATGAGTACCGTCAGTGCTTCTCTTGGGCACGGCTCCGGTGTGGATTGGCAAGGTGGTCTCAGAGAGGTCATTTGCAGAGTGGGCAGTGTCGTGGTCGCGGGTGGTTTCCGTTGACCCGCTACCCGAGGTGGGGGCGGCACTGGAGCGGTTGGTGGCGGGCGAGTCACGGAGACGGGATTCGCTGCAGACGGGCGTCATGTAAGTACTGGGTATGCGTTCAGGGGGAAAGCTTACGGGGTAAAGCCTTCGGGAGCCCCGTAGGTGGATGACGGGTTCCACAGCCTGCCGTCCCTTTATATGTGGAGCAGCGTCGGCGGGGGCGGTAGAGGTGGCGCCCACCCGGAGCGACTGCCCGAGGCTAGACCTCAGGCGGGGAGTCAGGGTGGGGGCTTGGAACATCTGTTCTTTGCGTCAGGATGATCGGTTGCCTCTGCTGTCAAGAGAACTGGGGAAGCTGAGAGTGGAGGTGGCTGCTCTCTCAGAGGTGAGAAGGCCTGGCAGTGGAACGATCAGTGTAGGTGGCTACACCTACTACTGGTCAGGCCGCAGCGATGGTCACCATCTCCAGGGAGTAGCCATGGCCATCTCCAGCAGACTCCAGCCCTTGGCTTTATGTCTCTTATTGCTGTGTACGTTCCTACCGATGTTTGTAAACTTGATGTGAAAGAGATGTTCTATGCCAAACTAGCGTCTGTGTCAGACAGGTGCCCCCAGCGAGATATTCGTGCTGTCCTGGGTGACTTCAATGCGGTATCTGGCTGTGATCGAACTGGCTATGAGATGTCGGTCGGTCCCGATTGTTCGGGAGCTGATACCGGCAGCGAGAATAGCCTCCTTTTCCGGGACTTTGCTAGGTCCCAGAAATTGAGGATTTCTGGCTCCTGGTACCAGCACCCAGACCCACATCGCTGGACATGGTACATTGATGCAGGAAATGCAACCAAGGAGATCGACCACATACTCGTTAGCACTCGTTGGAGGATCCTCCAGAATTGCAGGGGGTATAGGAGTGCCGAGTTCTGTGGTACTGACCATAGATTGGTTGTGACTACCCTCCGAGTCCATTTCAAAAACCCCCAGCAGACCAATGACCACCCCAGGGTGTTTCACTTGGACAGGCTGAGGGAGGGGAAACGTGCCCGGGGGTTTGCTGAGGCAGTCTCTGGTCGTTTTACTGTGCTCGAAAATCTGACAAACCCTGTACTTCTGTGGGACACCTTCAAGCATGAAATGCTTGATGCAGCTCAAGAGACGATTGGTGAATGCCCGAGAGCAAGGCGAAATTTCATCTCGCAGGAGACACTGGATGCCACAGATGCTTGTCGTGCGGCTCGTCTAGCAGGGGATCGAGATTTGCACCGTTCCCAGGTGCACAGAACTCGGTTTATTAGGAACCTTGCTGAGGAGGTAGAAGGCCATTTCTTAGTAAATGACACCTGTTGCGGTGCGGGAGCGTTGGGCTGAGTATTTTGAGCAGTTGCACCAGGTTGACCCACCAACAGTTAACTTAGATGCTGGTAGTGCCGAGATTCCGTTGCCGGACTCACCCATCAGTGAAGATGTCCCTTCCCTAACTGAAGTTAGGGGGGCGATCTCCAAGCTGAAGAGTGGTAAAGCAGCTGGTATATGCAGCATCCCAGCTGAACTGTTAAAGGCTTGTGGTGAACCTATGGTGCGGGGGTTGCATGTTGTCCTGGCTGCCATCTGGCGGTCTGGTACCGTTGCCCCTGACCTGTTGAGGGGTGTGGTCATCCCTCTCTGGAAGGGGAAGGGGGACCGATGGGACTACAGCAACCACCAAGGCATCACTCTGCTCAGTATACCAGGCAAGGTTCTCACCCACATCCTTCTGAGACGTATCAGAGATCACCTACTGAGGCATTAGAGACTGGAGCAATCTGGATTCACTCCTGGTAAGTCAACAATAGACCGTATCCTAGCGCTTCGAGTCATTATAGAGCGCCGTTGTGAGTTCAAGAAGGCATTCGATACGGTGCATCGGGAATCACTCTGGGAAATCTTGAGACAGAGGAATTCCAACAAGGATTATTGGACTAGTAGCAAGTCTGTATACTGGTACTGAAAGTGCTGTAAATTGTGGTGGGCGCCTGTCAAGCTTCTTCCCCGTTAGTTCAGGAGTGAGGCAAGGCTGTGTCCTTGCACCAACGCTTTTCAACACTTGCATGGTCTGGATACTGGGCAGAGCTACCGTTCGAAGTCATTGTGGAGCAACTCTGGGCAATATCAAGGTTACCGACCTTGACTTTGCTGATGATGTTGCCATTCTATCTGAGTCTTTGGAATCCTTAGTGGTGGCTCTCAATGCATTTAGTAATGAAGCGAAGCCCTTGGATCTAGAGGTCTCCTGGACCAAGACCAAGATCTAGGACTTTGGGGACATATTAGGAGAACCTGTTCAGTCGGTACGCACTTGCGGCGAGGATATTGAAGTCACAGAGAGCTTTACATACCTTGGCAATGTAGTTCATAACTCTGGGCTGTCAGACCATGAAGTCAGCAGATGGATTGGCCTGGCAGCAGGGGTCATGAACTCTCTCGATAAGAGTATTTGGAGATGTCGGTACCTGTGCAGAAGGACCAAGCTTCGTGTCTTCAAGGCCCTGATAGTGCCAGTTTTGCTATACAGTAGTGAAACCTGGACACTATCCTGCGCCTTGGAGTCTCGACTTGATGCCTTTTGTAATAGGTCCTTGCGCCGGATCATGGGGTACTGTTGGCGGGACCATTACTTGCACAATCCGTGATCGCCAACTCAGGCTTTACGGCCACCTGGCTCGCTTCCCTCAGGATGATCCCGCCCACCAGGTTGTCTCTGTTCGAGACAACCCTGGGTGGAGGAGGCCTGTGGATCGACCTAGGAAGTCGTGGCTTGAGCAGATCGATCAAACCTGTCGTGAGGAGCTTGAGAGGGGCCGAGTCCCTGCCTGACGACTTGCCATGAGGGATCCTCGCAGGTACAAGCAAAGGGTGGACGCGGCTATGCGCCCCCGTCGGCGCATACACGTGTGTGTATGCATATATATATATATATATATATATATATGTATATATATATATATATATATATATATATATATATATATATATATATATATATATATAAATAGGTATTGCATACGAACACAAATATAAATAAATACATATATATATATATATATATATATATATATATATATGTAGAAAAGGTATGAATGAGACTGGAAATCTTCACAATACAAGAGATATATTTGACCGGTTTCGATTACGTCATGTATTTCTGATGAAGACTTGTATTGTGAAGATTTCCAGTCTCATTCATACTTTTTCCACATTTGTCAACATGGATACGGTTCATATATATACATATATGAGTTAGTTATACATATATATATACATATATGAATTGTGTCCATATATATATATATGTATATATATACATACATATATATATATATATATATATATATATATATATATATATATATATATATATATATATATATATATATATATATATATATACATAGATATATATAGATTTATATATATGAATATATATATATACATATATATATATATATATATATATATATATATATATATATACATACATATATATATATATATATATATATATATATATATATATATATATATATATATATATATATATATATATATATATATATATATATATATATATATTATATACATGTACATATGGATTTGTGTTTGATCTTGCATATCTCTATTCCTGTACCTATTCCATAACACAAAGGGGAGAGATGACCTGCGAGGCAGGATTCAGCAGCAGCGGCAGTGGGCGCCGGCAAGAGCGCAGAGCCGCAGCGCAGAGCACCGCGTGTGACCCAAGCGCGTCTCGCCAAGGAAGCCCGGAACTCATTCGCGACTTTTTGCTTTCCCCGCTTTTGGAAGTCGTTCATTGTAGGGAAGGAGTGAGATAAGGGGAAGGGGAGGGGAGCTGTTCAGAAGGGTTCTGATTTAATATTGGCTAATGACCATTGCTGATTGACTGGTATCGATGACCGTTTTCTAAAAAGGGCCGGAGTGTGTGTGTGGGGGGGGGGGAGGTTAGGGCAAGGAGGAGATAGGGAAGGGGAGGAGGATGGGGGAGAGAGGTGGAGGGGCGAATAAGGGCTGAGGACGGGGAGCGGAGGGGAAGGAGGAACGCATGTGGGGCCATTGTTGGTGGCTTGGCCTTTGTTTCACTGGGCTTTATTGCCTCCGCCCCTTCGGTTCTTCTGGCGAGTGTTCCTTTTCAGATCTGACACCATTTTTTCCTCATCATGCATTAAATTTCCGTTGATGAAGAGCTTCACCACCAATAACTGCAGCAGGGTAGCACAGCTGCAACGGGATCATTAGCTGTTAACATCCACAACGATCGGCGATGAAATGCTCCTAGCCAAGCAAAATATTTATCATGCGAAACACCCATCAATTATAATGAGCGTTTGCCTGCTTTAGTTTGAATGCTACTGCTCGAGAATAACGGTCACTTGCGTTAATGGAGGACCTGAAAGGTTTTCTTCCTAAGAATGAAGTGCGGAATTGTTTTTTTCATACATTTTATATTAGTCTGTGGGTTAGTGTACATGTGCTTCCCGATTTACGGGTCTAAATCAGTCTGTATATATATATATATATATATATATATATATATATATATATATATATATATATATATATATACGGAGAGAGAGAGAGAGAGATGTGTGTGTGTGTGAATGTGTGTGCATGTGTATGTATATGCGTGCGTGTGTGTGTATGTATATGTATCTGTGTATGAAAGTGTATATGTACACATATACATATTTATTTATTTACTTATTTATCAATTTATTCATTTATTTATCTATTTAATTATCAATTCATTATTACCAAGATGGTTCCGTAGTTAAAGCACTGAACTCCGACCCTCTTGGGCCCCGAGTTCAGATTCCCGCAGCGGTAGGTGAAAATGCCTGCCCTCCGGAGCGACTGCTGGCTCAAACCAAGGTGTACATGAGTACTTAAATAGACCTTAGCTCAAACCAGCGTTGCCGTTTGGTTCGCATATCCGTTTTCTGAAGAAAACAAAGAAAGCGACGAACATTTTTGGGTAAACTTACGAAAAATATGACAGCGGTTTAATTGCAAATAGATAAAGGTAAATTTGTAAATGACACGTTATGTCGATTTCAGGTGATGACTTTATACTTCCCATGGGACCAGCTTCTATTTAGTTATTTATTTATTGAAAAAAATCTGCCGCGTCAGCATCGAAAGTCACTAACGGCGTATTTAATAAAATTGCATAAATTACTCAGCAAACGAACAATACTAACATTTTATAAGGTTGAAAAATGCCTAGGGATTGCTGGGCATTGGAAACTCCTATTTCTTTTCACTGGCTGAGATATGTGTTACACAAGTTTGTGGTGATGTAATATAAAAATAGATATATAAAGAAATAAAAGCAAACGGTAATGGAATTTCATTTTCGATATTAACCATAAAATATCAAATTCCGATCATGCAAACTTTTAGTTCGCAGAGCTGCGAATTGTGATCCGCAAAGTTCGCAGTGTTGCTCCCCGCACTTTTTTGGTTTGCCTGGCAGACGAAAAAGGTACACATCGGCAACGCTGGGTTAAACCCAAACTCACGGCGTGAAAACGAAATATCGCCATGAGATGCCAAATGCAAGTGTCGTACAAGTTGCCGCTGTGGCCCAAGTGGTAGTTGAA
Organism: Penaeus vannamei; assembly: GCF_042767895.1. Classification (NCBI taxonomy): domain Eukaryota; kingdom Metazoa; phylum Arthropoda; class Malacostraca; order Decapoda; family Penaeidae; genus Penaeus; species Penaeus vannamei. The sequence continues at coordinate 23,802,656 of NC_091562.1, forward strand.
CCGCGATTTATTAGGACGGGCACACACACACACACACACACACACAATCAAAACTGCTAAACCCGTTTGTGATGGACAGTTGATGGAATAAATTTAACTCACTAGAAACACTTTACCGTCTTTAATTTTACTTTCCTTCATGAATTACGTTACAATTTCTATATCTAGATATAACATTAAGATAAATGGTTATTTATTACTTTTAGTTATAAATAACCCAATAAGTATATCTGGGTTGTGGGTTTTGTGAATAACTAGGGGGAGGGGGGAGGTTGTACATGAAGCTAGCAGGGAATGGCCAGTAAGGACAGGTGTATTATATTCCTGTAAACGTTATGATATGTTATGAAATGAGTAACGGAGGCGTGGTGCATAAATGTAAATTGTAATTTGTAAATGCTTTTGCATCAACACACAAGATAAAATGTGCGCACTTTTAAGTACATGAAAGTACATGACAACGAGCAAAAGAATATTCAACTAGTGTTCGACGGTTGTTAGTTCTTAGCGAAAGATGCAATTACTTGTTTGTAAATAGAGAAAATTCTTTTCTTAGAGTATGCAACCACCTAAAGACTTGGAGGTGCATATTTACAAAGCTGGAATTCTACGGAAATTCTACGAAAACAAAAGACGACCGATGGATGGTGATGCCAATATGGACATTTTCTTTTTTATCTATAGGCTGTATTTTGTTACTTTTTATGACCACAGCTGAGTTGAAGCAAAGGAAAAGTATCTAAATCAATACTGATATATTATCCCATGTTCAATTCAATTAAACATAAAAATTGTTGAAACCATCCTGCTATGAACTGATACGATGTGGCAGACTGAACGACATCACATGGGAAATATCATTCGATGTCACTTCAGCTGAGTCACCCAGCTGGGCATCACCAAAGGCAGTGATTTTACACCTTCAACGCTGCAACATACTTAACACAGTCGTATGCCTTAAGATAAATCAATTTAACAGATTTATAATCGCATTTCTTCAGTTATACATCTAACACATTTTTTATAAAGAGCTGCAGATGCAATTTATTTTGTTGAATATAGTTATATTATTGGCTTAATAATGTATTTATCGTATATTTTATTCAGTGCATTGAACAAGAAAGTAAGGCGGGGAACCCTATAATCATTAGAATCTGACACTACGCACTGTTACTGAAATCTAATATACACCTGTTTATGATAGTGTAGGTTCAATTTTATTTTTTTTTTTTATATCATCGGTATCATCTAAAGTTTCAAATACGGCAGAAATGCTGCTACAGAAAAGCTTCCAGCCCTGGTGGATAATGCCTCAAGTGGTTGATTTTATTTAAAGTAAAATAATATATCTGATGATCTGTTGATTTTTGTGTTGGCGCAACCAATCTCAGACACAAACACACACACACTCTCTCTTACTCTTTTTTATACTTCTCTGTCTCACTGAACACACAAACACACACACACACAGTGCAAAGCGCAGTGCAGTGCATTGCTTACATGTTAAATATGGAGAGGATTGAGCAATGGCTAGTCTAGTCTGCTAGTCACGGGTTATGTAAATGTGTCTAGTTCATGTTGAAAGAATAAATTGGGTTAGAAAGTGGAGTAAGTAAAAAATTAAAAAAAGATCGTGCACTTTTGTGAGAGAGAGAGAAGGTAAGGTATGCGAGAGGTGACCGCGAATCCTGCATGGTAAGCGTTTCGCGTCTAGTGACAACAGCAGTGAGTACAACTTTGTTTTTGTGTTTGTTTAATGAATAACAACTAAGATCAAACAAGGAAAATGAAGTTAGCGTAAACAACAATTAGAAGTGAGGGTCTTGAAGCCAAGGTAGACAACCTGGTAGCAGAATGCTTGAAAATACATGAAGAAAATGTAAATTTGAAGGAATTGGTAGATAATTTGCACAGGAACACAGCCATCCAGAGAGAGAATATGGAAAAGTCTGACATGAAAATCAATGAACTCAAGGAAAAGTTTAAAGCAGAAACCAAGATTAGCAACGGTGGTGAAACCGAAGCAAAGAATCTGCAAGAAAAAGTTGAGGAAGTAATCAAAGTACAAGAGACTGTTAAGTAGATCGAAAGCAATTTGTCAAGCAGCCAGTCTCAAATAATGGAAGAGTAAAAAAAAAAAAAAAAAAAAAAAAAAAAAAAAAAAAAAAAAAAAATTAGCTACATATGCCGATTTATCAAAGGTAAAAGAGACCGTAAATGAAATGGGGAAAAATAGAAAAAGACATCAAGATCACAAAGGAAGAAATCAAAATGCAGCTTGCAGAAACGGTAAAGAAAAATTCACATCTCACCTTTGTCAGCATGCAAAGATTGTTGCTAGTTTGGTTGATGTAAACAAGGACATAGTTACATTGGGACATGAAGAAAAAGTTGTAATAAATTGGAATTAAACGATACAACGAGGACAAGAAATTGATTGTAAACATTCTCAAAGTCATAAATCCTAACTTCGCGGAGGAGAATATCATAGCACACAGGAGGCTGGGATTATTCGAAAAGGGAAAGAAACGCCCTCCAAAAGTAACCTTCATGAACAAGCAAATGGTAACTAATATGATAAAGAAAGCCAAAGTTTGTGTGAAATCCTAAATGAGAAATTTCAATCAGCGTTTGTTCTTGACCCATACTTTGATAGGCCATGAATGATACAACTACTAAACGTAACAGTACCTGATGAGATTTCTTACTAGGTTCTCAAAGAAAATCCTTTAAATCATAGACCATTTTCGTTAACTGGTGTTGTATGCAAACTGTTAGGAATGATAATTAGGAAACAATGGGTTGAAGTACTTGAAAAACATGAAGTGATATCAAATAAACAATTTGGTTTTAGAGAAGGAAGGTCATGAGTAACAAATTTCATGTTTTTATGAGATTATCTGAAAATTTACAAGAAAGAGACGGCTTGGTGGATTGTGTGTATTTGGACTTTATAAAGGCTTTTCATAAGGCATCTCATGGAAGGCTACTATGGAAATTAGAGTACCTAGGTGGAGTGAAAGGCAAATTCCTACCATGGATGAAAGACTTTCTTCATGAAAGACAAATGAGCACAGTAATTAGAGGGAAGCATTCTGCACGGCGCCGAGTAATCAGCGGAGTGCCTCAAGGATCTGTCTTAACGCCGATCATGTTTACTATTTTCGTCAGTGACTTAGAGTCAAACATAAACCCAGGTAGTTATCTGAATATATTTGCAGACGACGCGAAGACACAAAAAAGGATAACAGACAACGTCTCATGCCAATGCCTCCAAAGTGACATCGGAAAATTCACGTCGAGTTGTAATTGGAAAATGGAATTCAACACCAATAAATTGCACGTAGCCAGGTTTGGAGAAAACAGAAATCGCCTACTATTACAATATAAGTTGGGAGACGCAATATCAAGCAGAGCTGACAGGGAAAAGATCTTGGGGTAATCATAATCAGAGACCTTAGCCCAAATGATCATACAAATGAAAGATCCATAAAATCCAAGGACTGATTGCCAACATGAAGAGGTCTTGAGTGCGGTGCGGTGGTATGGAGTCCACACTTAAAAAAAGGATAGAGACAAATTGGAAAGAGTTCAAAGAGTGGCCACAAGATGGGTACCTACTCTTAAGAGATATGAGTAATGAAGATAGAATACATAACTTGGGAAGAAAGAAGGAAAAGGGGAAACATGATTATGCTATTCAGTTGTATTACAGGAAGAATGAAGTTAGATAAAGATGACTTTTTAATCTTGAACACAGGAGGGACGAGAGGAGACAGCAAAAAGTTGAACGTAAAAAGAGGCAATAAAAGAAAAAAATCTCAAACTTAACTATTGAAGCATGGAACAGGCTTCAAAAAACATAACGTATGCCAAAAATATGCATCAATTTAAAAACTTTTACGCTAATTTGAATATAGCAGACGGGACCACCTGAGCTTAGCTCTTCTCCCGCATTGTAACAACTAGGTAAGAATAACTAGGTAAGAACACGCTTGCCGGCATTTCTTCTCTCACTTTCTCTCTACTTCTCTGACTCACTGAACAGCCTTTCCAGTAACTGAGGACATCCAATAGATGACAGCAAGTCCCCCTTTACAAGGAAACGCGATGGATAATACTCTCCATCGTAGAAGTATCCAAATGTATTGTCTGTGAGAGATAATTTTCCACAGATGTAATTACATGTTTTCGTTTCATTCCTTTGATCTGAATCATGCTTCAGAATAATCCTATGCTCCAGTCCATTTAAGTTGGGCGAGCACGAGTATGTGATATTGCCTCTTCTGCTGTCCAAAGAAAAGGTGTGTACCAAGTATTTGTGTAGGCAACCACACACACACACACACACACACACACACACACACACACACACACACACACACACACACACACACACACACACACACACACACACACACACACATCTTTTCAAACATTGAAACGTCTGTTGTTGATCATTGCCTGTCTCCAATCAGCGCCACCTTTACCGGTCTTTTGCCATTCTTGGTCATTTTTTTTCGAATTTGTCGAGATCATCACTGGGCGGGGTCATCCTCGAATCT
>NC_091562.1:23818602-23833602 GCF_042767895.1 Penaeus vannamei
CAATAAATATGATAACAATATCAATAAATATGATAATCGAATACATGATAATGATGATAGTGACTATGATGATGATGATGATGATGTAAACAATAATGATAATATCAACAATAATGATAATGACAATAGTGATTACAACAACAACCATGATAATAATAATAATGATGATGATAATAATAATAATAATAATAATAATAATAATAATAATAATAATAATAATAATAATAATAATAATAATAATAAAGACAAAAATTTCAATATTAATGATAATGATAACAATAGCAACAACGAAAATAATGATAACAATAATGATAAGAACTACAACAACAACAAAAATATCATGATGAAAATAGGAATAATTATAATAACATTGATAATAATAATGGCAATGATAAAGACAATGATGGTAGTAATACTACTACTAATAACAATAATAATAATTGTAGTGATAATAATAATGACAATGACAATAATGATGAGAAGAATGCAATAATGATAACAACAGCAATAACCATAGTAATGATAATGATAATAATAATGATAATAATAATAATAATAATAATAATAATAATAATAATAATAATAATAATAATAGTAATAATGATAATAATAATAATAATAATAATAATAGCAATGATAATAATAATAACAATAATAACATTAATTATGATAATGATAATAGTAATCATAATTATGTTAATTGATGATGATCATCATGACCATATTACTAATGATAACAATAATAAAAACAGTGGTGATAATGATAATGATCATAATAATGATAATAATCACAATAACAATAATAATAACAATAATAATAATAATAATAGCAATAAAATAACAATAACAGTAATAATAACGATATGATAATGAGAATGATGATAATGATAACAATGAAAATGATGAAATGATAATAATAATTATAATAATAATAATAATAATAATAATAATAATAATAATAATAATAATAATAGTAATAATGATAATAATAATAATAATAATAATAATAATAATAATAATAATAATAATACCAATGAAAATTATGAAGATAATAATAGCAATAATAATAATAATAATAATAGTAATACTAATAATAATAATAACAATGAGAATTATGAAGATAATAATGATAATGATGATAATAATAATAATAATAATAATAATAATAATAATAATAATAATAATAATAATAATAATAACGATAATAATAATGATAACAATGATAATGATAACAATGAAATGATGATGATAATAATAATAATAATAATAATAATAATAATAATAATAATAATAATAATAATAATAATAATAATAATAATAATAATAATAATGATAATTTAAGGCTGTTATGGAAGAACTGCATCAGAGAATCTCTGCCAAGAAAGAAAAAAGAAAAAGATTCGTCTCAAGTATCACTCAGTATCGATAGAATAGATTATTAACAAATAATCAAAAAGTGTACGAAGAACTTGGTGGAAAGATGAAAAGAGAACAAGTAGCGCCTGATGCAGAGGCATTTAGAGAGTTTTGGAGCAATTTATGGGACAATCCAACCCGGCATAATGAAAGTGTTGAATGGCTAAAGCAAGTTGTAGAAGAAATGAAACGAGTGCAGAAATGCAGTGACATAAGTATCACTAAGGAAGATATAAGTAACAGCATTAGGAAAATGCCCAATTGGAAGTCCCCGGTTTGGATGGAAATCAAGGTTTTTGGATGAAAAGGCTCACTGATTTGCATGAAATGATAGCCTGGGACCTTAATAAATGCTTGGTGACTGGAAAAATACCCTCTTTAATTAATGATCGAGAGCTGGAATGTATTGATTCAAAAAGAGCCAAACAAAGGCAATGCAGTTGGAAACTACCGACTAATTGCATGCCTAAACCCTCTGTGGAAGCTCCATACCGCAATCTCTGATAAATTGCATGTATATCTAAATAATCAGGATCTGCTGCCAGAGGAACAAATGGGCTGTAGAAATCGATCCCGTGGAACAAAAGATTAGTTACTTACCGACAAGGCGGTAATTCGCAACTGTAAAAGGCGTAAGAGTAACTTAAGCATGGCCTGGATTGATTTTCGGAAGGCATATGAAATGGTGCCACATAGTTGTATGTTGAATTCCCAAGAATGTTATAGAGCTGAAGAACAGCATGAAAGATTGGAAAACGGACTTGTTTTCAGGAAGATCACCACTTGGTGTAGTCAACATTAACAGGGGTATCTTTCAGGGAGACTCCCTATCACCATTGTTTTATGTTATTGTACTCATTCCACTAACTCTGGTGTTACAGAAATTATAGCAGGGATATTCTTTTAGGAAAGGAAAGCCTAGATAAAACCATTTACTATTTATGGATGACCTGAAATTGTATGGAAGCAGTGAAAGTGGTATCAACTCACTCGTGAGGATAACCAAGATAGTCACAGAGGATATAGGTATGTCGTTTGGCATTGATAAATGTGGAGTTTTAGTCCTGAAAAGAGGAAAAGAATGCAAATTTGAAGGAACAGATCTGTTAATGTTAACGTTATTGTTAATGAAGTTGAAATGGGTCTATAAATATTTGAGAATCGTAGAATGAGGTGATATATCCCAAAAGGAAATGAAGGAGAGAACAGAGAAAGAATATATTAACAGAGCGAGGGCAACTTTAAAGTCTAAGTTTAATGGAGGGAATGTTATCAAGACAATACGTGGGCTGTGGCAACAGTAAGGTATGGTGTAGGTGTGATTAACTGGATCATCGAAGACTTAAAAAGAATGGACAGAAATACCAGAAAGTTATTAACAATGCATGGTGGCTTTCATCCCTGATCAAATGTGGGAAGACTTTATATCCCTAGAAATGTAGGAAAGCCCTGGGAAACTACTTAAAGTTGCAGGACAAGAGCTTCAATTTGTGAAAAGACTGACGACGGTGCCGTCAAGGAGAGAAAGAAGGATAGGCAAAGGAAGTGGAAAGAAAAGACGTTGTATGGGCAATTTCACCGTGAGACTAAAATATACAAACAGGAAAAGATGGGAATGGTTAAGAGGAAGAGAGTTTAAGCGAGGAATAGAAAGTTTGATTTGCGCTGCACAAAAACAGGCCCTAAGGATTAATTCGGTAGCATATAGGAAAGATAAAACAAGTACCACACCATTATGCCGCCTTTGCAAAGAGAAAACAGAAAGTGTTACCCATATTGTGAGTGCGTGCTATAATCTTGCAAAGAATCAGTATCGAAAACGACATGACAAGTTAGGTAAGAAAATACATTGGCTGCTGTGCAAAAAGTTCTCGATAAATTGCATGATAATGATAATAATCCCACTGGATCTTATATTTATCGTTCTCTCGTTAGTGCGAGAGAACGATAAATATAAGATCCTGCGGAATTTCACAGTACAAATTGATAAGGTGCTAGAACACTTAGGACTGATATTGTAATTCTAGATAAGGTGAAAAGAGATTGCATTATTATTGACCTTGTGGTACCAGAAGATCAAAACATCACCAAAAAGCAAGAAAAGATCACGAAACACCAAGACCTGTGTATAGAGATTGAAAGACTATGGGATGTTAATGCAGTTGTAGTACCTATAGTGGTAGGTGCACTGGGAACAGTTTCCAAAGAGCTGGAAAAACATCTAAAACGAATAGAAATTCCTCTTGTAGTCCCGTGCTTGCAGAAGGCAGCGTTACTAGGTACAACCTTCATCCTGAAGAGAGTGCTTGGCACCTCGGGGTTCGAGTAGAACACCGATGTCGAGTGTGAAATTCCAATCATAAGATGGTGCACATGAAAAATAAATAAATAGATAAATGATCATAAAACCTGCAGTAAAAAACAATAATTATGATGATAGAAATGATAATGCCAATAATGATATCAACAACAACGATTCCCCTCACAGCAGCGACTTCAACTAACCCCAACTTGAGCAAAGCCCAATCAATCAACGAGGTCGCACGAGGGCCCCGCACGTCCACACTCGCGGTCATTGAGTGCCACACAATATCCAGTTTCTCTCAACAAAAAGACCTCGAAATTACAAACAATCCCCAGGAGAAAGCTTAAAAATCACTTAGTTCTCATCCTCGATATAGATATATGTGTGTTTGTGTGTACGTATATATATACATGCAATGAAAAACACAATACCGTGTTGATAATATGGAAGAAAAACCCAAAGATGGAATCGAGGACGATTCCGAAACTGTTGTCTCACTTTCCTCAATAAATCTAGTTTGTGCATTGTGGGTTTTTCTTCCATATATATACATATATGTATATACGTATATATGTGTATGTATATGTATATATATATATATATATATATATATATATATATATATATGTATGTATGTATATATATATATATATATATATATATATATATATATATATATATATATATATATGTATGTATGTATGTATATATATATATATATATATATATATATATATATATATATATACATAAATATATATATATATATATATATATGTGTGTGTGTGTGTGTGTGTGTGTGTGTGTGTGTGTGTGTGTGTGTGTGTGTGTGTGTATGTATATTCAGGAAAAAATGCAAAATAGAAAACAAAGCAAAGCAACAAAACACAAAGCAAAGAGCCATAAATAGCGTAGTTCACATCCTCGACCCCGAAAATGGCCTGGCTTCTTATCAGTCCCGGAATGGGGAGGGATTTCGTAAATATTCCCCACGGCATTATAAGTCAGGATAAATGGCCCGAAATGGTAATAACTGGATGAAATCTTTAGTGACGATTCGGATGAGGGGAGGAGCGAGGGGAGAGCAAGGGTGCAGACACACGCTGACAAAAACAGGGAACGCAGAGAGAGGAAATAAAGATAAGAAAAAAAAGAAAAAAAAACTATAAATACGAAGGGGAGAAAACGTGAAAAAGGACACTAAAACTCTGGAAATGCAACACAGACCGCCCCCTCAAATAGAATTGAAAAAGTTTTAAAAATAAAGAATATGAACCCAGGGATAAGAGTTAGGAAAAAAACGTTCCAAACAGAACGGGCAACATTAAGAGCGCGATCATGACGAAGATGACCATCAGCAGAAGCGGAAATGAGCCAGAGAAAGAGAGCTCATTACTGCCTCTACGTGCTGCCTGTTGTGAACATTTAAGAGGAAGATTGCAAAAAGAAGAAGAAAAAAAAAAAAACAGCAGAGCTGTAGGTGGAATGATGTTCAAGACATTTATATCTTTGTGATTAGTATCGGTATGATAATCATGCTTATTGTAATTGTGAATATCATTATTACTATTATTGTAAATTCTCCTGCTGTTGTTGTTGCTATGGTGATTATGTTGTTGTTTCATAGTTATCATATCATCACTTTATCATTATAATCATCATAATTATCATTTTAATCTTTAATACTTTTACAAGCGTGAATATAATCGTTGGTATCATTCTTGCAACTACTTTTTTCACCATTCGTCATTATCATCACGAAAGGGATAAACGATATGTTCCCTTGTCATCATCACTCTTAAAGATATTGTTCATTACCATATCTGCTATAATAATGGCTACTATCGTTGCAAATATGAGGGGCAGTAGTAGAAATACAATTTTTATTATCAGTATCATCATTATCTTTACTTTCATTATTACTGTTATTGTTATTATTATTGCTATCAGTAATATTATTGTTATTGTTATTATCATTATCATAATTCTTAATACCATAATTTTTAACATAATTATCATTATCGTTATTATTTCTATTCTTGTTATCTTTATTGTTATTAATATCATTAGTGGTATTGTTATCATTATCATGATTTTCATTATCGTTTTCATTACCATCATCATTATCATTACTGTCATTAGTTTCATTAATATCATAATTATCATCATCATTATTATTGATATCATTCTTTATCTTCATCAATTACTATCCCCATCATTATTGTCATTACTATCATCGCATGTTATTTTTTCATTATTATTATTATCATTATTAACATTATTGTTTCTGTGATTATTATTATTATTATTGATGTTATTATTATTATTATCATTATTAACATTATTGTTTCTGTGATTATCATTATTATTATTGATGTTATTATTATTATTATCATTATTAACATTATTGTTTCTGTGATTATCATTATTATTATTGATGTTATTATTATTATTATCATTATTATCATTATTATTATCATTATTATTATTATTGTTATTATTTTCATCATTAGTAGTAGTAGTAGTAGTAGTAGTAGTATGATTAGGATTAGGATTAGGATTATTATTATTAACATTATTGCTATTATTATTATTATTATTATTATTATTATTATTATCATCATCATTATTATCACTATTATTATTATTATTATTATTATTATTATTATTATTATTATTATTATTATTATTATTATTATTATTACTATTATTATTATTATTATTATTATTATTGTTATTATTGTTATTATTATTATTATTATTATTATTATTATTATTATTATTATTATTATTATTATTATTATTATTATTATTATTATTATTATCATCATCATCATCATCGTCATGATCATCATTACTATTATCATTACTATCATGATTGTTATAATTATTATCATTATTATTATGATCATCATCATTTGTCGTTATAATCCCTATCTTTATTATTATTGCTTTTATAATGTCTTGTTAATATTATTATCATCATTATCATTTGTGTTAATAGTATTCTCATTATTACTGTTATTATCAATACTTTCATTATTCCCATAATGATAATAAGTATCATCATTATAATCATTATTCTTCTTTTTATTATCTTTATTATCATCAGTATCATTATTGTTATCATTATTATCATATTACTATTATTATCATTATTATTGTTTTAGTAGTAGTAGTAGTAGTATCATCATCATCATTGTTATTACTACTACCATCATCGTCATTATTATTGTTATCATTATCATTGTTATTGTTATCATTATTATTATTATTATTATTATTATTATTATTATTATTATTATTATTATTATTATTATTATTATTGTTATTATTATTATTATTATTATTATTATTATTATTATTATCATCATCATCATCATCATCATCATCATCATCATCATCATCATCATCATCATCATCATCATCATCATCATCATCATCATCATCATCATCATCATCTTTATTATCACTATTACCATCATTATTGTGCTGGCGCAGCGGTAAGGTGCTGGTCTAGCAATCTTGCGGACCTGCGTTAAATCCCACGTCCGGCCAGTGAGAGGTAACCCCGGCCACTCATTGCACACAGGGGGAGATTTGGGCAAAATAAAACAGACAGTATGTCACAGCAAAGAATATCCATTGCAACAAATGGAATTAGAACTATTATTATCAATATTATTATCATTATTATCATTATTATTTTTATTATTATTATTATTATTATTATTATCGTTGTTGTTATTTTTTATTATTAATATTATCTTGATTATCACTAATATTATCGTTATCATTATCATCATTATTATTATTGTTACCATTATTATTATCATCATTATTATTATTATTACCATTATTATTATCATCATTATCATTGTTATCAATACTATTGTTGTTACTATTATTATTATCATTATTATTATCAATAATATTACCATTATTATTGTTTTAATTCTTATGAGCAATATTATCATTTTCATTACGATTGTTATTTTCATTATTGTTGTTGTTGTTATCATTATCATCATTACTATATTTATCATTATCATTATCATTGTTATTAATATTATTATCATAGTTTTATTATTATAATAATTATCATGATTATGACTGTTATTGTTATCACTATTTTTGTTATCATTATCATTATCATTGATGAAAATTATATAATTTTTGTTGTTATTGTTACTATCATCACTATTATCCTTACTATTTTTATTACTATCATTATCATTATCACTATATTTTTCATTATTATCATTATCATTATCATCATTACTATTATTGTTGTTGTTTTTAATGTTATCCTCATTATCATCATCATTACCCTTCCTATTATTCTTATCATCATTATAAATATCCTCATTATTATTATTATCATTATCATTACGAATGCCATTATCATTCCTATTATCATCCTTATTATTATTATTATCATCATTATTTTTATTATCACTATTGTTATGATCATTATTATCCTTATTATTATTATTGCTATTATTATTGTTATTATTATTATTATTATCACTATTATCATTATTATTATTATCATTATTATCATTATCATTACTATTATTATCATCATCATTATTAAAATTTCTATAATTATCATCACCCTTATTATCATTATTATAATTATCATCACCCTTATTATCATTATAATTTATGTTACTACTATAATTAAAATGTGATGTTATCCCCATCAATTTATCATTATTATTATCCTTATATTATTATAACTATTGCTGTTGCTGTTGTTATCATTTCTGTCCTTAATATTGTTATCATTATTATTCATCGTTATCAGTAACATTATCATTGTTGCATTATTGTTATTATCATTATTATCATCATTACTTTTATCAATATTATTATCAATATCATTGTTATAATTGTTGTTGTAGATGTTATCATTATCATTATTGTTCTTAGTATTATCATAATCAGCCTTATTACTTTTATCATTATCATTATTATTTTTCTATTATCATTAATATCACTGTTGGTATCTTTATCATTATTATCATAATCATCATTACTATAAGTAGTAGTATTGTTGTCATCATCATCATAAGTATTAGTAGTTCCTTATATAAATTATTGTCATCATCAGTATTATAATTATGTTTTGGTGTTTTTGCTTTTGCTATTGTCGTTACTGCCGATGGACTCATAACTTTTCATCTGTATTATCAACACAGCTGCTGCTTCAGCCGCTTTCGTCTTCTTCAGCATCAACGCAGCAGTTACCCGCTCGCTGGACGCCAGAGCAGCGGAGTCTGCGCCGCGGCCATTTCGTTCCATATATCCTGCCGCACCTGCGACGCTCTCCCGTTCCTCCGCCCTTACCCATCCCCTTCCATCCCTCTTCCCTCGCCCCTATCCTCCCTCCTCCCGTCTAGGCCTCCCTCACCCCCTCCCCCAGAGACACCGCTTACGCTCCCTCCCGAGGGAAAGAAACCAGGGGGCGCCCTCACACCTGATCCGTCTCATATTTTAGCCGATTATCCGATTTAATTAATGTTTATTTTAATGGTCGCGATGAATCATTTAATTACTCTGGCCCTTTCCCCTCGCGAGTCGTTTATCCCGTGTGATTTAAACATGGAAAAATGAAGAGAGGGAGGGGCTGGGTGTGAGGGGGGGGGGGATAGGCTGATGGAAAAAGAGAGCGACGGAGGGAGGGGGAAGCGGGAGAGGAAGGAAAGGAAGGGGAGAGGGAGAACTGGAGGAAGAGGGGGGGTTGATGTTTGTGAATTCTGTAACATTCATTTATATGATTTGATCATGACAGCGATTAGAATTAGATTATTGATGATTATATTGAAGAAAATAGTAATGATATTATTAATACTATACCCCTTACAAAAATTCTATAACTATTACTTTATTTGTTACTACTGTTAATGATAATAAGGATAACGGCGATTATAATATATATGAGTAATCAAGGTAACAATAATATTGAAATTTAACATCATTATAACTAAAAAATATATATACTGATATTCATAATAACAATACTAATAGCAATGATATCAATAGAACAATGATAATGATAATAATGATCGAAGGAGGAGAAGGAAGGAGCAGAGAATGAGAAGAATCAGGATGACGATGTGGATGATAGTAACTCTAATAATGATAATGATAAGAATGATAATGATAACAACGATAATATTGAAAATAACAATTATCATTATCATTTTCATCATAGTAATAATGATAATAATAATGATAATAATAATAGTAATAGTAATAATGATAATAATAATAATGATAATAATAATAATAATAATAACAATAATAATAATGATAACATTAATAACTAGAAGCACTCAGAAAGCGTACATTTCAGCAAGGCAATAGAGAGTCGCTATGATGAAATAAAAATATTCCCACTTGAAGATTCCTTATTATTCTCCTATTATTATTACTATTATCATCATCATCATCAGTGTTATTATTATTATTATTATCGTTATTATCATTACTGTTGTCATTACTATTATCATTTTATTATTACTATTATTATTATTATTATCATTATTATTATTATTATTATTATTATTACTATCATTATTATTATTATTATTATTATCATTATTATCATCATCATTATTATTATTATCATCATTATTATTATTACTTTTATCATCGTTATTACTATTATCATTATTAACATCATTACCTCCGCCAAAGAGGCTATGTTTTTGATAGTGTTGGTTAGTTTGTTTGTTGATTGGTTGGTTGGTTGGTTAGCAGGACAACTGAACACCTTGTGAACAGATTTTTTTATGAATTTACCAGAGGTTTGGAATTTTATAAAGGATTGGCTTGGTTATCTCTCCTGCTCTGGCTAATGTTCTTATCCTCCTCTTGATCGCCTCCGCCAAGGAGCCTATATTTATGGACGCCATTTGTATACCTGAGAAAGAGATGATTTTCATGTAATTCTTTCATGTGTAAAAATTTTTATTACACCGGTGACCTTAGAACCATGGCGGATTTATGCGCTCTATGAGTGTTTCTAGTTATTATCATTATCATTGGTAGTAGTGGTAATTAATAAAAATCGATGTATATGAATAATAATGATAACAATGATATCAGTAATTACACTGATAAAAGTAATGATAATGATAGTACTAATGGCAATGGCAATCATGATAATGTTAATGATGATTTTAGATAATGTTAAGAATAGGAAGAAAAAAAAACAGTGATGATAACAATGATTACAGTAATAGCAATATTAATATCAATATTAATTCTAATGATGATGATGATGATGATGATGATGATGATGATGATGATGATAACAACAACAACAACAACAACAAAATAATAATAACAACAATGATGATAATTTTTATAATATTGATACTAATAACACTCATGATAATAAGAATAATATTGATAATGGTAACGATAATGATTATAGTATAATAATAACAAAAATAATTATCATAATAGTAGCAGTAATAGTAATGATGATAAAATCAATGATATCATTAGTATTATCAATATCATTGTTAATACTACTAGTAGAATTACTACTATCATTATCATTATTGTTATCATTAGTATCATTATATTTTTCCTCATTACTGTTCTTATTATTAATATTGTTATCTTTATAATCGTTATCATCCTTATCACTAACAAGAATGATAATATTGGTTCTCGTAATAAGAATAACATCCCCCCCCCCCTCAGTCTCGAAGGCCCCTGCCGCGCTCTTCCACACTCGGCATAAAACCCATTTGGATGATGAAACGTCTCGTTCCTCGTGATGCATTGGGTTCTTTAGCGCCCCCGATCACCCGGAGGAGGAAATACTATCTGTTTATATATAGTGGACACAGTCTCTCGCTTCTTATAATGCAAGATTTATTCCGCATCTGGGTAATGGCTTTCCGGAGAACGGTAGGAGTGTCGGCCGCGTGTTTGTGGAATTGATGGCCGAGTGGATGGTCTTTGGAAAATTGTCGTTCCTGTGGTTGTTGTTCGGAAAGCGTGCGCTCAGATTCCGGCTATTTTTCTTTCCATTTTCGTTTCCCTCTAGCTGTTTCTCTCTTTGTCCTTATTTGCCCACTTAACTGTTTATTCATCCATCTCTCCCTCTCTCCCTTTATCTATATATCTATCTCCGACACGCACACACACTCATTAACTCTCTCTCTCTCTCTCTCTCTCTCACACACACACACACACACACACACACACACACACACACACACACACACACACACACACACACACACACACACACACACACACACACACACACACACACATTAACTCTCTCTCTCTCTCTCTGATAGAGAAAGAGAGAGAATTTAGCATACTGCATAGTCCTGCAATCTCGCAGATCACGTGGGTTCATGCCTGTTGGGCCGCGATGATCGCCTCGTGCGACCCCAAGGCATGCTTGTGAACGCATGGGTTTTTCATTCTGCCTGCACCTAAATATAACCTAAGCTTGCCTCAGGCGCCCATCAGGCTTATAAGAGGTCAGCCAACATTGACCCAAATATCACTGCCCGCCTGCTGACCGGGGATCACCGCTCCACGAGGCCACACCCCTGCTTGGGCCTGCTGACCTTGCACCACCAGACCGCGTTATCATATCGTGTCCTATTTCGTGTGTTATTAATAAATGTAAACCGTAAACTGTGTATTACTACTGCCGACCAGTATCCATCCATATAATAGGTTCAGCACCTCTTATATCTGGTGGCGCGGTGCTTGTTACGTATGCGAACATTACAATCTCCCCTCTGAAGAAAAAAAAATATGAAGAACAGAATCATGTAAGTACATGCTATGGGCCAGTCTTTTCATTTTCCTTTCTTCTCCCTTATATGTGTTAAACGATGTGCAATCGCTCTTACTGGTTGAAAGTGTTAAAGTGAAAAATTTGTTTTTTTTTACGATAGTAGGTATGGCAACACATATTCTGTCAATCATCTTGACCTAAGGTCACTTCTCCAGCAGATGTGAGGTATTATTCCTGGCAACAAGAATATCGTTCTTTAAATAATTTCTTCTTTCATTCTTAGAGGTTCATTTTATTTCAACTACATCGAATTCAATTTGTTTGTGATTACTCTCAAGCTGAGAATTTTTTGTGTGATTTGCAATTTACTTACGAATTCTATGTACTCCATTCTTTTATTGTACAAATTTTGTTGATTGATGTTGAATTTCACCCATTTTCGGACTCTTTTGGTTCAGTTATTCTCTTATTGATTTCGTTATTCGCACTCACGAATGACATATCATTTATTTCTTTTTAGTAACTAGTTTGCACCCCCCCCCCCCACACACACACACTCTGACCTCGCTTGGTCGTGGGCTGGGAGGACACTTTTTTATGCCGTCATCGCCATTTGGTGACAATTCTCTTGGCGCAAGAATTTAGCTTTGACCGCAAATATGTGTAAATTCAGTTATATGAATATAACATTGGGATCTTCCCCTTTCATCGTGCCAGAATGCACGGGGTTTCATAATGTCTAATAGATCTATGCACTGACATTTGAGAGTAGGTATATATATTGAAACCGAAGTAACTCATTCGTTCAGCATATTCGAGTCGGTGTGAGCCTGTATTAACGTCTGATTATAAAATTCAGGACTAGGGTTTTAAGCTAGAATAATGATTCGTTTAGTAATCACAACCTTCTCACCTTACTTTACCAGGAGGATGTTCAGGAAATCCCGACAATCATCTGATTCATAGATAGCCGCATGCACCCATTCACAGATTGTAGAGTAGAGATGTAACGAAAAAAATCGAGTCTCATTCAGTTACTTCATTCCATATAGGTAATTTGGGTAAAAAGGGAAACCCCACCGTTTTTGAAGTCTAACGTACTCTAAAGATGCATAAGCGAAAAATGATTACCCCCAGTCTGCCAGATTTTGTAGTGAATCCAATTATTACGATTAAATACAATTGTGATAGCATAAAAATATTTCTGAACTGGGATGTTTGCATTGCGGAAGCTTGCAAAAGTTTTTTTCATGTTACCATTTGTTATGGATGAATTAATCAGTATAATAGATTAATTTCATTATTACGTTTATTTAAATATTATTATTTCGTTAGTTATATTTCATTTTGAATATATCAGTGTTTAATCATTTGATTAATTGAAAGTGTTTACGTGACCAGGCATAATAGGTGAATCACGTAATGCAAATGTTTCGGAATCCGACCCGACCTATGTTTCGGTGGCTGACTCGAGCTCACTCCTTGGCTGTCTCCGACCGCACCGCCACCTGGCTTTCAATCAGCCATTCCGCCATATTGTAAAGTTCGGGTTTTGCACGTCTCTGCCTGTGGTCACTCTCGGCTAAGTATTTTGTTATATTATATTATAAATAGGATAGGATGCATGGTATAGGAGCAGGATTTTATTTTTCCTATAATATATACCAATATATAATTAATGTACATAAAAGTCTTACTGAATAGAGATGTTTATTCATGTGTTTCTTTTTCCCCGGACATGATTTTGACCTTGCTATGGGTCTAGGGTCTAATACTCTGGACTCCTATTGTGCCATAACATCATTCATAATTGCGTACATTCCGTTGCATATCATTTAATGTAGAGTTCAGTGTGGTAGTTGAAATAATTGTTGTATTAACATATTAATGATTATAATATTTGCTAAAATGAATGTTAAAATTCATGTTTGTGATTCATTCTTCGTGTGAGCTCGCTCTCACTTCACAATATTCACACTCATATTTACATTCACACACTCACTCATCCACGCAGACAACAGACATTGTAAATATATGCAAATCTTCATTGATAGAATTTGTTGTGTCGTAATCCCTTTTACCCGCGATATTTCTACCGTAATGAGTTACAACATAACACGCAATCATTACACACTCTTCCACGCAGTACAACAGACACTGCAAATATATACAAATCTTCATTTATAGGATTTGTTGTGTCGTAGTTACAGGCTATTTCTTTGCCTTGTAGCATTGCCAGTCATGATTAGTGAAAATGATGCACCATACATATATTTTTTCTGTCTCTATGAAATGACAATCGGTTCAAGTATATCCTTGTGAATTGCCGATGTCATTTCCCTCATCTATTCTCTTACTATCTGAGATGGTTTTTAGTTAAAGAATGTCCGTGAGGATCGCTATTTCCATTTCCCTAACTTATTTTCTCCTTGAAAAATACAAAACTGAAAAAAACGAAAAGAAATAAAATAGCGACATTAAAAACTGCACATTA
>NC_091562.1:23843602-23858602 GCF_042767895.1 Penaeus vannamei
TTGGCAATGCCGAAATGAAAGACAGTTCCCTGATAATACGGTGGGAGTTAGAGCTTGAACAAGAACACCGAACTTCGTCGCCATGAAAACCAAATCCCTATGTTTAAGAGGAAACTGCGCTGCCATGGACGAAGGCGGTCAGTGAACAATGCGATCATAAGTGTCCGTGTGTACAACTTGATGTTTGCGAGGCAAAACATTAAAGCACTGGTTAGAATTGGGTATTCTTGCACGTAATAGGAAATTGCTAATTATGTGTATATAACATAAACATCCATCCGTATATAGAGATGTTTCTATAGACAAATAGATAAATGTAAACCTGTATATATATATATATATATATATATATATATATATATATATATATATATATATATATGTATATATATATATGTATATATATATATATATATATATATATATATATATATGTATATATATATATATATACATATTTTTTTTCTTTTTTTACTTTTTTTCCCCGAGGTGACAGGTCTTACGAGATTCGAGGATGACCCCGCCCAGTGATGATCTCGACAAATTCGAAAAAAAATGACCAAGAATGGCAAAAGACCGGTAAAGGTGGCGCTGATTGGAGACAGGCAATGATCAACAACAGACGTTTCAATGTTTGAAAAGATGTGTGTGTGTGTGTGTGTGTGTGTGTGTGTGTGTGTGTGTGTGTGTGTGTGTGTGTGTGTGTGTGTGTGTGTGTGTGTGTGTGTGTGTGTGTGTGTGGTTGCCTACACAAATACTTGGTACACACCTTTTCTTTGGACAGCAGAAGAGGCAATATCACATACTCGTGCTCGCCCAACTTAAATGGACTGGAGCATAGGATTATTCTGAAGCATGATTCAGATCAAAGGAATGAAACGAAAACATGTAATTACATCTGTGGAAAATTATCTCTCACAGACAATACATTTGGATACTTCTACGATGGAGAGTATTATCCATCGCGTTTCCTTGTAAAGGGGGACTTGCTGTCATCTATTGGATGTCCTCAGTTACTGGAAAGGCTGTTCAGTGAGTCAGAGAAGTAGAGAGAAAGTGAGAGAAGAAATGCCGGCAAGCGTGTTCTTACCTAGTTATTCTTACCTAGTTGTTACAATGCGGGAGAAGAGCTAAGCTCAGGTGGTCCCGTCTGCTATATTCAAATTAGCGTAAAAGTTTTTAAATTGTTGCATATTTTTGGCATACGTTATGTTTTTTGAAGCCTGTTCCATGCTTCAATAGTTAAGTTTGAGATTTTTTTCTTTTATTGCCTCTTTTTACGTTCAACTTTTTGCTGTCTCCTCTCGTCCCTCCTGTGTTCAAGATTAAAAAGTCATCTTTATCTAACTTCATTCTTCCTGTAATACAACTGAATAGCATAATCATGTTTCCCCTTTTCCTTCTTTCTTCCCAAGTTATGTATTCTATCTTCATTACTCATATCTCTTAAGAGTAGGTACCCATCTTGTGGCCACTCTTTGAACTCTTTCCAATTTGTCCTCTATCCTTTTTTTAAGTGTGGACTCCATACCACCGCACCGCACTCAAGACCTCTTCATGTTGGCAATCAGTCCTTGGATTTTATGGATCTTTCATTTGTATGATCATTTGGGCTAAGGTCTCTGATTATGATTACCCCAAGATCTTTTCCCTGTCAGCTCTGCTTGATATTGCGTCTCCCAACTTATATTGTAATAGTAGGCGATTTCTGTTTTCTCCAAACCTGGCTACGTGCAATTTATTGGTGTTGAATTCCATTTTCCAATTACAACTCGACGTGAATTTTCCGATGTCACTTTGGAGGCATTGGCATGAGACGTTGTCTGTTATCCTTTTTTGTGTCTTCGCGTCGTCTGCAAATATATTCAGATAACTACCTGGGTTTATGTTTGACTCTAAGTCACTGACGAAAATAGTAAACATGATCGGCGCTAAGACAGATCCTTGAGGCACTCCGCTGATTACTCGGCGCCGTGCAGAATGCTTCCCTCTAATTACTGTGCTCATTTGTCTTTCATGAAGAAAGTCTTTCATCCATGGTAGGAATTTGCCTTTCACTCCACCTAGGTACTCTAATTTCCATAGTAGCCTTCCATGAGATGCCTTATGAAAAGCCTTTATAAAGTCCAAATACACACAATCCACCAAGCCGTCTCTTTCTTGTAAATTTTCAGATAATCTCATAAAAACATGAAATTTGTTACTCATGACCTTCCTTCTCTAAAAACCAAATTGTTTATTTGATATCACTTTCATGTTTTTCAAGTACTTCAACCCATTGTTTCCTAATTATCATTCCTAACAGTTTGCATACAACACCAGTTAACGAAAATGGTCTATGATTTAAAGGATTTTCTTTGAGAACCTAGTAAGAAATCTCATCAGGTACTGTTACGTTTAGTAGTTGTATCATTCATGGCCTATCAAAGTATGGGTCAAGAACAAACGCTGATTGAAATTTCTCATTTAGGATTTCACACAAACTTTGGCTTTCTTTATCATATTAGTTACCATTTGCTTGTTCATGAAGGTTACTTTTGGAGGGCGTTTCTTTCCCTTTTCGAATAATCCCAGCCTCCTGTGTGCTATGATATTCTCCTCCGCGAAGTTAGGATTTATGACTTTGAGAATGTTTACAATCAATTTCTTGTCCTCGTTGTATCGTTTAATTCCAATTTATTACAACTTTTTTCTTCATGTCCCAATGTAACTATGTCCTTGTTTACATCAACCAAACTAGCAACAATCTTTGCATGCTGACAAAGGTGAGATGTGAATTTTTCTTTACCGTTTCTGCAAGCTGCATTTTGATTTCTTCCTTTGTGATCTTGATGTCTTTTTCTACATTTTTTCCCATTTCATTTACAATTTCTTTTACCTTTGATACATTGGCATATGTAGCTAATTTTTTTTTTTTTTTCTCTTTTTTTTTTTTTTTTTTTTTTTTTTTACCTCTTCCATTATTTGAGACTGGCTGCTTGACAAATTGCTTTCGATCTACTTAACAGTCTCTTGTACTTTGATTACTTCCTCAACTTTTTCTTGCAGATTCTTTGCTTCGGTTTCACCACCGTTGCTAATCTTGGTTTCTGCTTTAAACTTTTCCTTGAGTTCATTGATTTTCATGTCAGACTTTTCCATATTCTCTCTCTGGATGGCTGTGTTCCTGTGCAAATTATCTACCAATTCCTTCAAATTTACATTTTCTTCATATATTTTCAGGCATTCTGCTACCAGGTTGTCTACCTTGGCTTCAAGAGCCTCGCTTCTGACTGCTGTTTCTGCTAACTTCATTTTTCTTGTCTGATCTGAGTTGTTACTCATTAAACAAACAAAGAATAAATCTGTACTCACTGCAGTTGTCTCTAGGCATGAAAAGCTTACCATGCAGTATTCACGGTCACATCTTGCCTCCCTTACCTTCTGTCTCTCTCACAAAAGTGCACGATCTTTTTTTAATTTTTTACTTACTCCACTTTCTAACCCAATTTTATTCTTTCAACATGAACTAGACACATTTACATAACCCGTGACTAGCAGACTAGACTAGCCATTGCTCAATCCTCTCCATATTTAACATGTAAGCAATGCACTGCACTGCGCTTTGCACTGTGTGTGTGTGTGTTTGTGTGTTCAGTGAGACAGAGAAGTATAAAAAAGAGTAAGAGAGAGTGTGTGTGTGTTTGTGTCTGAGATTGGTTGCGCCAACACAAAAATCAACAGATCATCAGATATATTATTTTACTTTAAATAAAATCAACCACTTGAGGCATTATCCACCAGGGCTGGAAGCTTTTCTGTAGCAGCATTTCTGCCGTATTTGAAACTTTAGATGATACCGATGATATAAAAAAAAAAAATAAAATTGAACCTACACTATCATAAACAGGTGTATATTAGATTTCAGTAACAGTGCGTAGTGTCAGATTCTAATGATTATAGGGTTCCCCGCCTTACTTTCTTGTTCAATGCACTGAATAAAATATACGATAAATACATTATTAAGCCAATAATATAACTATATTCAACAAAATAAATTGCATCTGCAGCTCTTTATAAAAAATGTGTTAGATGTATAACTGAAGAAATGCGATTATAAATCTGTTAAATTGATTTATCTTAAGGCATACGACTGTGTTAAGTATGTTGCAGCGTTGAAGGTGTAAAATCACTGCCTTTGGTGATGCCCAGCTGGGTGACTCAGCTGAAGTGACATCGAATGATATTTCCCATGTGATGTCGTTCAGTCTGCCACATCGTATCAGTTCATAAGCAGGAATGGTTTCAACAATTTTTATGTTTAATTGAATTGAACATGGGATAATATATCAGTATTGATTTAGATACTTTTCCTTTGCTTCAACTCAGCTGTGGTCATAAAAAGTAACAAAATACAGCCTATAGATAAAAAAGAAAATGTCCATATTGGCATCACCATCCATCGGTCGTCTTTTGTTTTCGTAGAATTTCCGTAGAATTCCAGCTTTGTAAATATGCACCTCCAAGTCTTTAGGTGGTTGCATACTCTAAGAAAAGAATTTTCTCTATTTACAAACAAGTAATTGCATCTTTCGCTAAGAACTAACAACCGTCGAACACTAGTTGAATATTCTTTTGCTCGTTGTCATGTACTTTCATGTACTTAAAAGTGCGCACATTTTATCTTGTGTGTTGATGCAAAAGCATTTACAAATTACAATTTACATTTATGCACCACGCCTCCGTTACTCATTTCATAACATATCATAACGTTTACAGGAATATAATACACCTGTCCTTACTGGCCATTCCCTGCTAGCTTCATGTACAACCTCCCCCCTCCCCCTAGTTATTCACAAAACCCACAACCCAGATATACTTATTGGGTTATTTATAACTAAAAGTAATAAATAACCATTTATCTTAATGTTATATCTAGATATAGAAATTGTAACGTAATTCATGAAGGAAAGTAAAATTAAAGACGGTAAAGTGTTTCTAGTGAGTTAAATTTATTCCATCAACTGTCCATCACAAACGGGTTTAGCAGTTTTGATTGTGTGTGTGTGTGTGTGTGTGTGTGCCCGTCCTAATAAATCGCGGTTCAACTACCACTTGGGCCACAGCGGCAACTTGTACGACACTTGCATTTGGCATCTCATGGCGATATTTCGTTTTCACGCCGTGAGTTTGGGTTTAACCCAGCGTTGCCGATGTGTACCTTTTTCGTCTGCCAGGCAAACCAAAAAAGTGCGGGGAGCAACACTGCGAACTTTGCGGATCACAATTCGCAGCTCTGCGAACTAAAAGTTTGCATGATCGGAATTTGATATTTTATGGTTAATATCGAAAATGAAATTCCATTACCGTTTGCTTTTAATTTCTTTATATATCTATTTTTATATTACATCACCACAAACTTGTGTAACACATATCTCAGCCAGTGAAAAGAAATAGGAGTTTCCAATGCCCAGCAATCCCTAGGCATTTTTCAACCTTATAAAATGTTAGTATTGTTCGTTTGCTGAGTAATTTATGCAATTTTATTAAATACGCCGTTAGTGACTTTCGATGCTGACGCGGCAGATTTTTTTCAATAAATAAATAACTAAATAGAAGCTGGTCCCATGGGAAGTATAAAGCCATCACCTGAAATCGACATAACGTGTCATTTCACAAATTTACCTTTATCTATTTTGCAATTAAAACCGCTGTCATATTTTTCGTAAGTTTCACCCAAAAATGTTCGTCGCTTTCTTTGTTTTTCTTCAGAAAACGGATATGTACCGAACCAAACGGCAACGCTGGTTTGAGCTAAGGTCTATTTAAGTACTCATGTACACCTTGGTTTGAGGCAGCAGTCGCTCCGGAGGGCAGGCATTTTCACCTACCGCTGCGGGAATCTGAACTCGGGGCCCAAGAGGGTCGGAGTTCAGTGCTTTAACTACGGAACCATCTTGGTAATAATGAATTGATAATTTAAATAGATAAAATAAATGAATAAATTGATAAATAAGTAAATAAATAAATATGTATATGTGTACATATACACTTTCATACACAGATACACATACATACACACACACGCTTCACGCATATACATACACATGCACACACATTCACACACACACACACATCTCTCTCTCTCTCTCTCCGTATATATATATATATATATATATATATATATATATATATATATATATATATACATATATATCATACAGACTGATTTAGACCCGTAAATCGGGAAGCACATGTACACTAACCCACAGACTAATATAAAATGTATGAAAAAAACAATTCCGCACTTCATTCTTAGGAAGAAAACCTTTCAGGTCCTCCATTAACGCAAGTGACCGTTATTCTCGAGCAGTAGCATTCAAACTAAAGCAGGCAAACGCTCATTATAATTGATGGGTGTTTCGCATGATAAATATTTTTGCTTGGCTAGGGAGCATTTCATCGCCGATCGTTGTGGATGTTAACAGCTAATGATCCCGTTGCAGCTGTGCTACCCTGCTGCAGTTATTGGTGAGTGAAGCTCTTCATCAACAGGAAATTTAATGCATGATGAGGAAAAATGGTGTCAGGATCTGAAAAGGAACACTCGCCAGAAGAACCGAAGGGGCGGAGGCAATAAAGCCCAGTGAAACAAAGGCCAAGCCACCAACAATGGCCCCACATGCGTTCCTCCCTTCCCCTCCGCTCCCCGGTCCTCAGCCCTTATTCGCCCCTCCACCTCTCTCCCCACCCCATCCTCCTCCCCTTCCCTATCTCCTCCTCCTGCCCTAACCTCCCCCCACACACACACTCCGGCCCTTTTTTAGAAAACGGTCATCGATACCAGTCAGTCACCGCCAAACCTGGTCATTAGCCAATATTAAATCAGAACCCTTCTGAACAGCTCCCCTCCCTTCCCCCTTATCTCACTCCTTTCCCTACAATGAACGACTTCCAAAAGCGGGAAAGCAAAAAGTCGCTAATGAGTTTCCGGGCCTCTTTTCGGCGGAGCGCGCTTGGGTCACACGCGGTGCTCTGCGCTTGCGGCTCTGCGCTCTTGCCGGCGCCCACTGCCGCTGCTGCTGAATCCTGCCTCGCAGGTCATCTCTCCCCTTTGTGTTATGGAATAGGTACAGAGATAGAGATATGCAAGACTCAAACACAAATCCATATGTACATGTATATAATATATATATATATATATATATATATATATATATATATATATATATATATATATATATATATATATATATATATATATATATATGTATATATGTATGTATATATATATATATATATATATATATATATATATATATATGTATATACATATATTCATATATATAAATCTATATATATCTATGTATATATATATATATACATATATATATATATATATATATATATATATATATATATGTATGTATATATATATATATATATATATATATATATATATATATATATGCATACATATATATACATATATATATATATGGACACAATTCATATATGTATATATATATGTATAACAACTCTATATATGTATATATATGAACCGTATCCATGTTGACAAATGTGGAAAAAAGTATGAATGAGACTGGAAATCTTCACAATACAAGTCTTCTATCAGAAATACATGACGTAATCGAAACCGGTCAAATATATCTCCTTGCATTGCAGATTTGAAGTCCTCATTCATACCTTTTCTACATATATATATATATATATATATATATATATATATATGTATGTACGTATGTATGTGTTCGTATGCAATCCGTATTTATATATATATATATATATATATATATATATATATATATATATATATATATATATATATACATAAACACATATATACATATATATATGCATACACACACGTGTATGTGCCGACGGGGGCGCATAGCCGCGTCCACCCTTTGCTTGTAAATCTTTGCGAGGATCCCTCATGGCGAGTCGTCAGGCAGGGACTCGGCCCCTCCTCAAGCTCACTCACGACAGGCTTTGATCGATCTGCTCAAGCCACGACTCCTAGGTCGATCCACAGGCCTCCTCCACCCAGGGTTGTCCTCGAACAGGAGACAACCTGGTGGGGCTTTAGATCATCCTGAGGAAGCTGAGCCAGGTGGGCCGTAAAGCCTGAGTTGGCGATCACGGATTGTGCAAGTAATGGTCCCGCCAACAGTACCCCATGATCCGGCACCAGGGACCTATTACAAAGCGCATCAAGTCGAGACTCCAAGGCGCAGGATAGTGTCCAGGTTTCACTACTGTATAGCAAAACTGGCACTATCAGGGCCCTTGCCCCAGACACGAAGCTTGGTCCTTCTGCACAGGTACCGACATCTCCAAATGCTCTTATCGAGAGAGTTTCATGACCCCCTGCTGCCAGGCCAATCCATCTGCTGACTTCATGGTCTGACAGCCCAGAGTTATGAACTACATTGCCAAAAGGTATGTAAAGCTCTCTGTGACTTCAATATCCTCACGCCGCAAGTGCGTACCGACTGAACAGGTTCTCCTAATATGTCCCCAAAGTCTCCTAGATCTTGGTCTTGGTCCAGGAAGACCTTTGTTAGATCCAAGGGCTTCAAGCTTCATTACTAAATGCATTGAGAGCCACCACTAAGGATTCCCAAAGACTCAGATAGAATGGCAACATACCATCAGCAAAGTTTCAAGGTCGGTAACCTTGATATTGCCCAGAGTTGCTCCACAATGACTTCGGAACGGTAGCTCTGCCCAGTATCCAGACCATTGCAAGTGTTGAAAAGCGTTGGTGCAAGGACACAGCCTTGCCTCACTCCTGAACTAACGGGGAAGAAGCTTGACAGGCGCCCACCACAATTTACAGCACTTTCGAGTACCAGTACAGACTTGCTACTAGTCCAATAATCCTTGTTGGAATTCCTCTGTCTCAAGATTTCCAGAGTGATTCCCGATGCACCGTATCGAATGCCTTCTTGAACTCACAACGGCGCTCTACAATGACTTGAAGCGCTAGGATACGGTCTATTGTTGACTTACCAGGAGTGAATCCAGATTGCTCCAGTCTCTGATGCCTCAGTAGGTGATCTCTGATACGTCTCAGAAGGAAATGGGCAAGAACTTTACCTGGTACACTGAGCAGTGTGATGCCTCGGTGGTTGCTGCAGTCCCATCGGTCCCCCTTCCCCTTCCAGAGAGGAATGACCACACCCCTCTACAGGTCAGGGGGAACAGTACCAGACCGCCAGATGGCAGCCAGGACAACATGCAACCCCCGCACCATAGGTTCACCACCAGCCTCTAACAGTTCAGCTGGGATGCCACATATACCAGCTGCTT
Organism: Penaeus vannamei; assembly: GCF_042767895.1. Lineage (NCBI taxonomy): Eukaryota > Metazoa > Arthropoda > Malacostraca > Decapoda > Penaeidae > Penaeus > Penaeus vannamei. Next base: position 23,852,918 of record NC_091562.1, read on the forward strand.
TACCACTCTTCAGCTTGGAGATCGCCCCCTAACTTCAGTTAGGAAGGGGGCGTCCTCACTGATGGGTGGGTCCGGCAACGAAATCTCGGCACTACCCGCATCCAAGTTAACTGTTGGTGGGTCAACCTGGTACAACTGCTCAAAATACTCAGCCCAACGCTCCCACACCGCAACAGGTGTCATTTACTAAGAAATGGCCTTCTACCTCCTCAGCAAGGTTCCTACCATAAACCGAGTTCTGTGCACCTGGGAACGGTGCAAATCTCGGATCCCCTGTTAGACGAGCCACACGACAAGCATCTGTGCCATCCAGTGTCTCCTGCGAGATGAAATTTCGCCTTGCTCTCGGGCATCTTTCACCAATCGCTCTCTTGAGCTGCATCAAGCATTTCATGCTTTCGAAGGTGTCCTGCCAGAAGTACAGGGTTTGGCATGGATTTTCGAGCACAGTAAAACGACCACAGAGACTGCTCTCAGCAAAACTCCCGGAGCACGTTTCCTCCTCCCAGCTCAGCCTGTCCAAGTGAAACACCCTGGGGTGGTCATTGGTCTGCTGGGGGTTTCTTGAAATGGACTCGGAGGGTAGTCACAAATCAATTCTATGGTCAGTACCACAGAACTCGGCACTCCTATACCCCCTGCAATTCTGGAGGATCCTCCAACGAGTGCTAAACGAGTATGTGGTCCTGATCTCCTTGGTTGCATTTCCTGCATCAATGTACCATGTCCAGCGATGTGGGTCTGGGTGCTGATACCAGGAGCCAGAAATCTCAATTTCTGGGACCCAGCAAAGTCCCAGCCGAAAAGGAGGCTATTCTCGCTGCCGGTATCAGCTCCCGAACAATCGGACTGACCGGCAAGGCATCTCATAGCCAGTTCGATCACAGCCAGATACCGCATTGGAAGTCACCCAGGACAGCACGAATATCTCGCTGGGGGCACCTGTCTGACACAGACGCTAGTTTGGCATAGAACATCTCTTTCACATCAAGTTTACAAACATCGGTAGGAACGTACACAGCAATAAGAGACATAAAGCCAAGGGTTGGAGTCTGCTGGAGATGGCCATGGCTACTCCCCTGGAGATGGTGACCATCGCTGCGTGCTCTGACCAGTAGTGGTTAGTAGCCACCCTACACTGATCGTTCCACTGCCAGGCCTTCTCACCTCTGAGAGAGCAGCCACCTCCACTCTCCAGCTTCCCCAGTTCTCTTGACAGCAGAGGCAACCGATCATCCTGACGCAAAAGAACAGATGTTCCAAGCCCCCACCCTGACTCCCCGCTCTGAGGTCTAGCCTCGGGCAGTCGCTCTCGGGGTGGAGGCGCCACACTCTACCGCCCCGCGCTGACGCTGCTCCACATATAAAGGGACGGCAGGCTGTGGAACCCGTCATCCACCTACGGGGGCCCCTGAAGGCTTTACCGCAAGCTTTTCCCCTGAACGCATACCCAGTACTTACATGACGCTCCGATCTGCAGCGAATCCCGGTCTCCGTGAAGCTCGCCCGCCACCAACCGCTCTCCAGTGCCGCCCCCACCTCGGGTAGCGGGTCAACGGAAACCACCCGCGACCACGACACTGCCCACTCTGCAAATGACCTCTCTGGAGAATACCTTGCCAATCCACACCGGGCCGTGCCCAAGAGAAGCACTGACGGTACTCATGACGTCGAAGAAGCACTGCCCTTGGAAGGAGCCACAGGACCCCTTCGCAGCCACAGACGCATCGTGTCCATCCCAGAGACGAGTGAAGTGGACAAGAAAGTCAACTGACTTCTACTAGGCACACTAACTCATCAGGATCAACATTTAAGTCTGTACCCACCTTCCTCACTCATGTCCCACTTACCTTTTTTGGGGGTTTGTATTTCCTGACCATGAAATATTCCAGCCTCTTAGATTCTCATGAAATCACAAATCCCAATATCTTACCTCTTGAAATATTAGACAGAATGATCTTTAATCAGTTTACTGCAATGCATGACAGATACGAGACCGACAGTGACACTGATGACTTTCTCCTCAATGTACTTAAGCTTAAGAATCCAGTTTCCTAAATATTTATTTCCGGAATAATATCCTTCTTGCAAGCACTTCATCACGGAATGATTTCAGCGTCATCAGTTTCAATATCAATAGACACTTTGATACATTTATTAATACCACCGTCTCCTCACTTAGTTCCCTCTCTGATGTTATTTGCTTGTGTGAAACCACAAATTAACCTACGACATTGAACACCTATTTTGTCTCCCTTCATATATAAGTTATTTTCTCAAATATGTCTCGACTTAGCGGAGGCTTTGCAATATATATTCATAACAAGCATTCCACTCACATTAGAAGTGATTTTAATATGTCACCAGAATTAGAGTCACTTTTTGTGAGAGCTAAACTGTTCACCAAGAAATGTAATTGTTGGATCTCTATATCGCAGACCGAAATCTAATTTCAGGACCTTTCTAACAAAGCCAAGAGAAATCTTGTCCAAAATTAATGCAGAAAGAAAGCTCTTATACATTACAGACGATCTCAACGTGGATCTTCTGAGATTAGACTTTCCAAATCAAATGAACTGTGTTGCGCATTTAATGAAAGCATGTTCTATAATTGTGTAAAAAAACCTACTAGAGTAAGCAATACTAGTGCAACCCCTCTCGACCACATTTGGACTCACAATCTGAGTAACTTTTTAGAAAGCAATATTATATACGCCCGAACGTCTGATCACTTCCCGGTCTATTGTACATTCAGGCAAGGCAGCAACCAAACCGAATATTTAAAAAACTCCAGATACTGTACAGAGATCTTTCAGAAAATAACATAGCTCTGTTTAACAATCCCACTTAGCTGATATATCATGGAAACATGTATTCTCATCTCAAGACCCAAACGCTGCCCCACCGATTTGTTTCTTAATACTTTAACATCTTCATTTAACACTTATTTCCCGGTGAAAACTATACTAGTCAAAAAAAAATCTCTAGCCAAACCCTATATAACTTCTGACATTAAAGCTTAATGATCAAAGAAAAAAAACGGACTGCAAAGAAAAGTACGCTAAGCATCCGAAGAAAGTCACATTTGCTGAAAGCTTTAAAAACTACGGAATAAGCTCTACCCTTACCATACGGAAAGCTAAAGCCGAATATTACAAAAATAAATTTGAACAATCTTCCGGGGACTCAAAATAGACCTGGAATATTATAAACAACATTTTGAGCAGAGCTAAAAACAGCAGGCCTACCTTTCAATGATGATCAACGGTACGAGTCCCTCTGACTTAACCGAAATAGCCAATGGCTTCAACTCTTACTTCGCAAACATTGCGAAAACTCTTACTGAATCTATCAGTGAGACACAGACCAACTTTAACGTGTACCTAGCCAACCCGGTACAACAGGCACTTGCCTTCACTGGGACCTCCCCTGCTGAGGTATTAAAATTAGTTAAAGAACTAAAACATACAGCTGCAGGCTGTGACAACATTCCCGCAATCGTCATCAAAGTTATCATTCCTCACATTTTACATATATTAGTTCATCTATTTAATATGTCTCTAAAATATGGCATTTTCCTCAGTGCTTTTAAAATGGCAAAAGTAATCCCGATTCCAAAGTCTGGAGACCATGCTTTGATCGTTAATTACAGGCCTATATCTCTCCTGACTAAATTTACCAAACTTTTAGAAAATATAGTTTATAATAGATTAGGAAGTCACTGCATAAACAACAATATTCTCTCTCCCTCACAGTTCGGTTTCCAAAAAGGAAAATCGGCCGAACCTGCAACAGTGCCAACTTCACCAGAGCATATACAAGTCATTTGATAAAAAAAGGTTCTCAGTTGCTAAAATTTCTGGATCTCGGTAAAGCATTTGAGACAGTTAACCATGACATCCTTCTTGCTAGATTAAACCATTATGGCATTATTGGTACATCAAATAATTGGTTTAGATCATACATGAAAAACATCTAATTCGCGATAATTACAGTGGTACTTTATCATGTTCCCTGCCCACTATGTACGGTGTCCCACAAGGCTCGATTTTAGGACCCTTTTCTCTTCCTCATTTTTCATAAATGACCTAACTAAGAGCAGTAAAAAAATCAATTTTACCTTATTTGCTGATGACTGCTCACTTGTTTTAGATGGCCCCAAGATTGAACCTCTAATCAATGAGGCAAACTAAAAAGAATTAGCACTTGTTGACAAATGGATCAAATGTAATAAGCTAACACTAAATATTAACAAATCCTGCTATATGATTTTCAACAGAATGAAAGAAAATGCCAATAGATATTCCACACATCACAATTAACAATATAAGGGTCACAAGAGAAAAGAGTGTAAAATTTCTTGGTGTCATTCTAGACAGCAAACTTACGTGGAGCAATCACATCACCTCCATACAAAAGAAAATCAGCAGTAAACAGTGTGGCATTTTACATCTAATTCGCGATCTTCTTACAAATAAATGTTTAAAGCTATTCTATTACTCACTAATTTATCCACAACTCACGTATTGCCACGTTGTCTGGGAGAGCGTGCCTTAAAACAGAACCAAATGTCTTCAAATAACAACAAAAGAAAATAATAAGACTGTCAATGGCATACCTATAAAGGCACGACCACACAAACGATTATTTCTTCCAATTTTAACATCTTAAAACTCTATGAGGTCAGTCAATACTGCAGGAATTTGCATGTTCATAAATGCTTACTTATCCAAGACATTGAAATGACATGTTCACTCACAGGCCCAGCGTAAGGTACCATCTAAGAAACACTAGTCATTTACAGCTCCCACAATGTTGCTCTCCTCCCAGTCTCCAAGAAAGCTTTCATCAGCTTTGCTGGAGTCCAAGCATGGAACAGCTTACCAAGAATCCTTGAGACTAGAGACCAGAACAGATAAATTCAAACATCTCCTTAAAAAAACTATTATCACGCGCTATCTCCACAGCTCAAGCTAAATGTTCCTCACGCAGAAAATGTATAAATAACATGGTTTTGCCATGCAAATTAGATATGTTATTATTGATGAATAACTCATCACCTCTTCAATAACAAATCTATATGTACCAACAATGTATATAATGGAGATGCCCAACTTTACCTAATATATACCTGTGATTTATTTATTGTTTGTTTTGTTTCCGCTCTCTTTTTATGTAGATATGTATCGATGTATGAACGTGTATATATATATATATATATATATATATATATATATATATTTATATATATATATATATATATATATATATATATATATATATATATATATATATATATATATATATATATATATATATATATATATATATATATATGTGTATGTATATATATATATATATATATATATGTATATATATATATATATATATATATATATATATATATATATATATATATATATATATATACGTATATATATATATATATATATTTGTATAAGTAAACATGTTTATGTATATGTATATGTGTATGTGTGTGTGTATATATATGTGTAAGTGTGTGTAATAAGTAGTGTATATGTGGTGTATATGTAAGTGTATTATATGTAATACAAATGTAATTGTCAACTTTGTTCTTATATACTATAAGTTCTGTAATTCATTGTTTATTGTTGTTATTTGTTCTGGATTAATATTTGCAGTTCATTTTAAATATCTGTCCCC
>NC_091562.1:23866102-23871846 GCF_042767895.1 Penaeus vannamei
ATGGTGCAGTGCATATACATGCATGAATGTACATTTATATGTGTATATAGCACGTATATATGTGTATGTGTATATAGAGCATGTATGTATAATGTGCGTGTTTATGTGTATGCGTGGGTGAATGTATAGGTAGACATATGTAGGTATATTTATATGTGTATACGTAAAGGTATACGTATATAGGTGTGTGCAGGATGTAGGAAGGTGGATAAATAATTAAGTATATGTATGTATGTAAGTACGTATGTATGTACGTAGAGGTAGTTATATATGTAAAGCAAGTACAGAATATATACACATATGTAAAGGGGGGGGCACTAGTGTATATGCTGCAAATGTATGTGCTCATATACGGATGCGTGAGCACATGCAGGGATAGATACATGCGTATGTATAATGATAGGTAGGTTTGCGAGGTATGCAAAAAGGGGTGTTTTACATATACACGGGTGAGTATACACTCATGTATACTCACTCACTTATCAATAACATATAACAAGCGCATAAACGGACAGGCGATGTGAACATATGACTAGGTCAGACTAAGGATGGACATGTATGTAGTTATTTATAACGTAAGAATAAGTATCCATATCCATAAGCATAGATACAAGAATAAATGTGTATGCTTGCATATGCATATGCTTTGATGAGGAATGAGCATGTCTGCGTAGTACTTAGAGCATGTGCGGGAATGAATATGTCTGTATCAGGTGCACATACGCACAAATTAAGTTAATAAATAAAATAAAATAAAACATATATGCACTTCTGATAATTAAGCCCAGCTCACGGGTAGTGATGCAGCCGTGCATTAAATGCTCCTAAGTCCAATTCCAGAGTAGGACCAAACCTGTTGGGGGGACTTATCAATGGCAATTCCGGCTAATTACTCCCCCTCCCACCAAGATACACTCTAAGCCAGTAGGTGGAGGCAATTTGGCTGTCCACCTCCATGAACAAACGCATCCAGCCATGGCCCTCATTCCCCGGAGTATGAAGGAAGCCCCTGGTTATGGCGGCGATCAGGATCGCCCGAGGAGCAGGGGTGCTGGTAAAAATATCCGGGTAAAGACAGGCCGTACCCCCACGTTGATGAACCTTTTGCACATACAATATAAGGACCATGAGAACTGAATCCGACTTACTAGCTTTACTAGAGGAATCCTCTTCCATTAAATGGGATGTAGTAGGACTCTGCGAAGTTACGAAGACTGGGTGAAGAGCAGAAGTTATTAAATGAGGGACACGTACTTTATTGGAGAGGAAAACCTCTGGGTAGCAAACAGGAATTAGGGGTAGGATTCTTAATACACAAACGCTTAGAAAAAGAACATTGTAGAATTCTATAGTGTCAGCGAAAAGAGTGGCTTCTGTAACAATAAAAACTAAACACTAGGTACAACTTAAAAATTATTCAAGTCTATGCTCCAACCTGCAGCCACAGTGATGAAGAAATAGAGAGCTTCTATGAAGATGTTCACTTAGCCAGCGAGAGAACAAAATCCCATTTCACAATAGATTATGGGGGATTTTAATGCCAAAATAAGAGTAAAAAGACAGAGGGCGAAACCGCAGTAGGGAACCATGGAATAGGCACTAGGAACGAGAAGGGGACAAATGCTAGTCGAATTTGCGGAGGCTCTTCGATCACTCAGTACTTTGAACACATTCTTCGAAAAAAGACTAGAACGGAAGTGGACATGGAAGTCGCCTTCTGATTTGTCAAAAAACGAAATTGGACTATCATAATTTCAAATAGGCGCGATATAATAAAAAATGTAGAGGTTATAAATAAAGTAAATGTAGGAAGCGACCATAGAATGGTGAGAGGCGAGAATTAAAATACAATCTCAGAAGGGGAAAGGAACAAACTAATGAGTAAACCACAGCCAAACTTGGCTAACTTGAGGATCAGGGAGCAACAGAATTTAGCCTAAACATCCAAAACAGATATTCACTCCTCCGCGACGAAGATCTCAACATCGACCAAATCAATAAACAATTCAATGACATAATAAAAGAAGCTGCCCTTGAAGTAGGCGGAAAGAACGACAATCGAAGCTCCAGCAAGCTCTCGGTAGAAACTAAACAGCCGCGCAAAAACGTAGGGTAATGAAAATATCGTCAAAACGGGACAAAATAGAATTAGCTGAAGTAACGTAAACAATAAATAAAAGGAAGAGGGGAAGATGTACGGAAATTCAACACAAACAATAAATGAAGCAGTGATTTCAGGTACCAGCATGAAAGCAGCTAAAATGAGACTAGGAATAGGGAGAAATCAAAATGTATGCAATTAAGAAACCAGACGGAGAAAGTAACACATAACAAGAATGAAATCATCAAATTAGTGGAAGACTTTTACAGGGATCTTTACAACTCAAACGAACAGCCACTAATAGAAGCAAACGCCCGAAGTAACTAGCGACACGTACCTAATATCACAAAAGAAGAAATAAAAGAGCACTTAAAGGCATGAAGAGAGGGAAAACACCAGGCGAAGACGGAATTGAGTATAGACCTCTATATTAGATGCAGGAGACATCGCAACAGTGAAACTAGCGAATCTTTTTAACAAATGTCTTCTTAGCGGAAAAACTCCGAAAGCCTGGAAAAATGCAACAATTATCGTATGTTTCACAAAAAAGGCGATAAAAAGATTTCCAAAAAATTACCGACCCATAAGCCTCCTTTTTCGGTTACTTTCTACAAAACCGTTCACGAAAGTCATTACATGGCTCGCGACCTCTGACAGTCTGGATTCCAGCCAGCCTAGAGAACAGGCAGGCTTCCGCAGCGGATTCTCAACAACAGATCACACATCCACACGCTCAAACCCAAATAAAGAGAAAAGCAAACGAATATAGGAAACCCCTGTGTATGGCATTCATCGATTATGAAAAGGCATTTGACTCTGTACAAATACCAAGCAGTATTAGATTGCTATTCAATAACAGGGAGTTGAGGAGGCATATTGTAAATATATTGGAAAATATACAAAGATGGGACAGCAACCATCAAACTCCACACAGAAACCGATAAAATACCAATTAAAAAAGGCGTTAGACAGGGAGGACACCATCCCCACCAAAGCTGTTTACAGCCTGCCTTGAGGAAATATTCAAGAGACCAAAATGGGAAGGGAAGAGGTATCAAAATAGGAGACGAACACCTAAACAACCTAAGATTTGCAGACGACATTGTTCTCCTTAGTGAATCAGCTGATGAACTGCAGCAATTAATAAACGATCTGAATAGAGAAAGCTTCTGAAAGTCGGACTTAAGATGAACAAGAAAAAGACTAAGGTTATGTTCAACAGCAGAGTCCCCAAGCCAAACAAATACATGTACAAGGCGAAGCACTAGAGGTAGTAGACAGGTATATGCTACCTAGGACAACTCTGTTGCAGACAGGCACATCAAGTGAACAGGAAATAAAGCGACGAATCAGTCTAGGTTGGAGTGCTTCAAAGCAGGCACAGTAGCACACTAAGAGGTTCCTTGCCATTGTGGCTTAAAAAGAAAAGTCTTTAATCCAATGCGTCCTCCCAGTTATGACCTATGGGTCAGAAACATGGACTACAACCAGGTTACTGGAGAGGAAACTAATAAGCGCCTAGAGAGGGATGGAAAGATCGATGATGGGAATTAGCCTGAGAGATCGGAAGAGGGCGACGTGGATCAGAGAACAGACGAAGGTAGAAGATATACTCAAGAGCAGCTTAAAAAGAAGAAATGGCAATGGGCAGGGCATGTATGTTTGGAGACAAGACGACAGATGGACAAAGAATAGACTGGACTATAAATAACCCAAGGAGGCCAAGAGCCAGACCAATGACACGATGGCGCGATCGAAGCCTAGCGAAATTTGGGGGCCAGGACTAGGAAACAAACATCGCAAGACAGAGGAAACCTGGAAAAGAATGGGAGAAGGCCTACGTCCTGGGCAGTGGATTGACTCAGGCTGATGATCATGATGATGATGATGATATATATATATATATATATATATATATATATATATATATATATATATATATATATATATATATATATAATGTATATATATATATATATATATATATATATATGTATGCATGTATATATATTTATATATATACATGTGTGTGTGTGTGTGTAAGATGTGTTAAACCTCCTATAAGGATGGCTGGTGGGTAGAAATGACAAGCACTGGTATGGCTGTACTCTGTTATTATAGGAGTTAACAATCTAGTGACCTTCTCCCTCGCAGACCACGAAAGCCATGTGTTGTTTATATTACGAGATTCCAGAGTGCCCTGTGCCCGACATTGACGAAGTGACCGTAGAACACGCTAATCTTACCCTTATTACTCTCATACATTTTCCATGCATTTATTCTGTTGTCATGTATATATGCCATAAGTTTATACCTTTAAATGTTTCTTATAAAAATTGCTTATTCTGAATCACGATGTATGTAACTGATTTTATCATTGATATTAAATGTTCTATGTTTCATGTATAGTCAGCCAGTCTGTCCCATAACCACAATGTTTGGATTGTAAAAACATACCGACATCATGTCAACCACATACCCTTGTTCCTCTCCACGAAACGGTCATGTGAACCGATGTTTCTGAATTTATGTTCTTTCTCATATTCTTTCATGTTTTTTCATTGTATATTGTCTCAAAACGAACTTCGTTCTCATGGCAATTCTGTGCCATCTACCTCAGACCGCTCGCCCCTCGCGGGTTCGTTTGCAGGATCGTGCCCCTTCCCTGGGCCTCTGCCTTGCCCTCTGCACCATTTACCCAGAATAAAGACAAGAAAACTGCGACAAGTTTAACTTTAAACCAACATCTTCAGAAATCGTCAGTATCTTACTTAATGACATACTGCCTTACCACTACCGGCCACGACCTACCAAACAACAAGTAACAACAGTGGGGGTGGGACGCCTCCTCTCCTCCCACTACCTACATTACAAACACACTTGGAAATAGATCTACTATAAGAACCGGTGTCAGTGCCGGTGGAAACTCCTGCCAACTACCGTGAAAGCCAGGCGAGGCATTGGCACAGCTCAGCGGGAGAGCAGAGGTCGCTTTCGTTGAGTGAGTTACCAGCGGTGCAAACTCCTAGCGAGGAGGCAGCCTCGCGAAGAGTGAGCGGTCTGGTCAACAGGTCTTCGGTGGCGAGGCAGGGGACAGAGTCTGAGTGTGAGAATGAGGTTTCGAATTGGGTCAGCTAATACATCCCAGACCCAAACGGTAGTCTATCATTTTTGGAATGTGGCGCGCCCCACCTATGGTCCATGCACCATTATGAAAAACATTTATTTTATAAAATTTATGCTATACTGTGTGCGTTTACATATATATATATATATATATATATATATATATATATATATACACATATATATATATACATGTATATATATATATATATACATATGTGTCGAGACTCATTATTTATTCGATATTTAAAAGGTGTGTTGGTTCATATTTTCAATAATGTAATAATTTTGTTTCACATATTCTCTAATATATATATATATATATATATACATATATATATATATATACATATATATATATATATATATATAAAAAGGTATATCAATATAGTAAAATTTTGTGTTATAAAAAAACAGCAAATTATAATAATCATTTATAAATGGTTTCTTTTGTCTAAATGTTTAATGACTTCGCATCTGACGAATCTCTTGCCTTCCCATATCAGGTAAGCTTAAA
>NC_091562.1:23918540-23921040 GCF_042767895.1 Penaeus vannamei
TTAAAGAATGGAGTGAGGTGAGTGTCCACAGTGAGCTCTGTGTAACTTCGTTGTGAGTTAAAACACTTATTAACAGTTATAATGTGGGTGGGTTTAGGGAGGGCGAATAGTTAAACTGGCACTGAAGAAGTACACTTACTCAAAAGTAGCGAGAGAGTATTGGTGGTGTGGGGTCGAAGTGTGAATTCATGGCTTGTGCTGATGAAGGTTCGTGAAGACTTGGCGAGGTAGGTGAGTCAGTTGGCGAGAGTGGGTTGGGGAATTCATCTTCAGCGACTTCGTCGGGAGCGTAGCACAGGCGTGAGTTGTCAGCATGACGTAGTGTGGTAGATATTGTGTGGGTAGGCGTGGATCAAAGAGGTTTCGGTAGCGATGGCGTTAAGGCGAGGAGGCACTTTGGTAGGAGCTTCTTTCAGGAATGTTCGGCGTTGTGAAGTTATCCCACCACTGCCACCAGTTGTGAAGAGTTAGGGGCATATGGGTGGTGGTGAACGAAAGGGGACTTTGCTTAAGGGTTTTATTGGGGAGGTAAAGGTGTGACCCTGAGAGTGACCCTGTGGCTCGAGTGCCGAGGGCGGAGGTGTGACCTCCCATCCTGGGACTCCTGCTAGGTCTTGGTCTGCTTCTGGTGCTCTCCCTGTCTCTGCCTGATGAGACGTCCTTCTATCCAACGACTCCTTGTCCTGCTTTCGTAGGTGCCTCGTACCTTATTCTTTGGGTGTCCATTCTTCCGGGTGTGGAGAATGGCTGGTCGCCGGAAGAGAAAGTCTTGGGCTGGCAAGGAAGGTGCGAAGTCAGGAAGTAAGGCAGTCTGCAATACCTAGGTGTGAAGCCCAACCCATCCGGTTTTACATAGCACTGACACACAAACATATATATATATATATATATATATATATATATATATATATATATATATATATACATGTGTGTGTGTGTGTGTGTAAGTGTGTGTGTGTGCGTATGCGTATGTGTATATATATATATATATATATATATATATATATATATATATATATATATATATATATATATATATATACACATATATATATATGTATATATATATATATATATATATATATATATATATATATATATATATATATATATATATATATATATATATACATAAGTAAACATATGCATACCTATATATACATATGAATGTAAATATATATATATAAATACATATATATATACATATATATATATTTATATATCTATATATATCTAAATACAAATGCATACATACTTATATGTATATATATATATATATATATATATATATATATATATATATATATATATATATATACATGTATATATACATATATATATGTATATATATATACTTATATATATATATATATATACATACTTATATGTATGTATGTATATATATATATATATATATATATATATATATATATATATATATATATACTGGGTGGGTGCTTCATGCGCAGGGTGGTGTGAAGCGATGGTGTGGTAGTCTAGTTAGTGTTAAGAGCTTTGCATGCCTTCTCGCTTACAGCTGCCACTGCTGGCTAGCCTAGTGCGAAAAAGTGAGCAGCACTGCATAAGCCTCCCCTGCCAGTTCATAGCCTCTCCATCATCGAGACTCCCTGCAGTGCCTCCTCGTGGCCTCCCATGGAAACTGGGTACCTTGCGGTTCCAGGCTAAACTCGGGGGATCTTGAAGCAGCAGGAGGCCCCAGAGGTTCAGGATCATGGCCCACTGGCATGTGGATACACCCTGGCCCTGTACCAACTCCTAGGCCCCCTGGGGTTAATGGGAGGCTTGGGGGAGGTGGGCCTTGCCAGTACTCCTCCCCCCAGATAAAAAAAAAACACTGACAGTGCTATATATGTATGGAAATGCTGGGAGGAGGGGAAATGCTCCTCCCACCCAGCAGAAGAGGCAGGCTGTGGTTCCCGCTTTGAGGGCGACTCCCAGAACGCAGGACGGGAGCGAGAACTACTCGTCCCGCCTGCATTCTGGTAGACGCCAGCCCGGAGTGAAGCTTATGGGAGAAAGCCTTCAGGAGCCCCATAGGTGGATGACGGGTTCCACAGCCTGCCGTCCCCTTATATGTGGAGCAGTGTCGGCGGGGGTGGCAGAGGTGGCGCCCACCCGGGGCGACTGCCCGAGGCTAGACCTCAGTCGGGGAGTCAGGGTGGGGGCTTGGAACATCCGTTCTTTGCGTCAGGATGATCGGTTGCCTCTGCTGTCGAGAGAACTGGGGAAGCTGAGAGTGGAGGTGGCTGCTCTCTCGGAGGTGAGAAGACCTGGCAGCGGAACGATCAGTGTAGGTGGCTACACCTACTACTGGTCAGGCCGCAGCGACGGTCACCATCTCCAGGGAGTAGCCATGGCCATCTCCAGCAGACTCCAGCCCTCGGTAGTAGAGGTTACTCCAGTCGATGAGCGTATAATGGTAATGAGACTGAAGCTGTCTTTTGGCTTCATGTCTCTTATTGCTGTGTATGCTCCTACC
>NC_091562.1:23938540-23941040 GCF_042767895.1 Penaeus vannamei
AAGAACTACAACAACAACAAAAATATCATGATGAAAATAGGAATAATTATAATAACATTGATAATAATAATGGCAATGATAAAGACAATGATGGTAGTAATACTACTACTAATAACAATAATAATAATTGTAGTGATAATAATAATGACAATGACAATAATGATGAGAAGAATGCAATAATGATAACAACAGCAATAACCATAGTAATGATAATGATAATAATAATGATAATAATAATAATAATAATAATAATAATAATAATAATAATAATAGTAATAATGATAATAATAATAATAATAATAATAATAGCAATGATAATAATAATAACAATAATAACATTAATTATGATAATGATAATAGTAATCATAATTATGTTAATTGATGATGATCATCATGACCATATTACTAATGATAACAATAATAAAAACAGTGGTGATAATGATAATGATCATAATAATGATAATAATCACAATAACAATAATAATAACAATAATAATAATAATAATAGCAATAAAATAACAATAACAGTAATAATAACGATATGATAATGAGAATGATGATAATGATAACAATGAAAATGATGAAATGATAATAATAATTATAATAATAATAATAATAATAATAATAATAATAATAATAATAATAATAATAATAATAATAGTAATAATGATAATAATAATAATAATAATAATAATAATAATAATAATAATAATAATAATAATAATACCAATGAAAATTATGAAGATAATAATAGCAATAATAATAATAATAATAATAGTAATACTAATAATAATAATAACAATGAGAATTATGAAGATAATAATGATAATGATAATAATAATAATAATAATAATAATAATAATAATAATAATAATAATAATAATAATAATAATAATAATAATAACGATAATAATAATGATAACAATGATAATGATAACAATGAAATGATGATGATAATAATAATAATAATAATAATAATAATAATAATAATAATAATAATAATAATAATAATAATAATAATAATAATAATAATGATAATTTAAGGCTGTTATGGAAGAACTGCATCAGAGAATCTCTGCCAAGAAAGAAAAAAGAAAAAGATTCGTCTCAAGTATCACTCAGTATCGATAGAATAGATTATTAACAAATAATCAAAAAGTGTACGAAGAACTTGGTGGAAAGATGAAAAGAGAACAAGTAGCGCCTGATGCAGAGGCATTTAGAGAGTTTTGGAGCAATTTATGGGACAATCCAACCCGGCATAATGAAAGTGTTGAATGGCTAAAGCAAGTTGTAGAAGAAATGAAACGAGTGCAGAAATGCAGTGACATAAGTATCACTAAGGAAGATATAAGTAACAGCATTAGGAAAATGCCCAATTGGAAGTCCCCGGTTTGGATGGAAATCAAGGTTTTTGGATGAAAAGGCTCACTGATTTGCATGAAATGATAGCCTGGGACCTTAATAAATGCTTGGTGACTGGAAAAATACCCTCTTTAATTAATGATCGAGAGCTGGAATGTATTGATTCAAAAAGAGCCAAACAAAGGCAATGCAGTTGGAAACTACCGACTAATTGCATGCCTAAACCCTCTGTGGAAGCTCCATACCGCAATCTCTGATAAATTGCATGTATATCTAAATAATCAGGATCTGCTGCCAGAGGAACAAATGGGCTGTAGAAATCGATCCCGTGGAACAAAAGATTAGTTACTTACCGACAAGGCGGTAATTCGCAACTGTAAAAGGCGTAAGAGTAACTTAAGCATGGCCTGGATTGATTTTCGGAAGGCATATGAAATGGTGCCACATAGTTGTATGTTGAATTCCCAAGAATGTTATAGAGCTGAAGAACAGCATGAAAGATTGGAAAACGGACTTGTTTTCAGGAAGATCACCACTTGGTGTAGTCAACATTAACAGGGGTATCTTTCAGGGAGACTCCCTATCACCATTGTTTTATGTTATTGTACTCATTCCACTAACTCTGGTGTTACAGAAATTATAGCAGGGATATTCTTTTAGGAAAGGAAAGCCTAGATAAAACCATTTACTATTTATGGATGACCTGAAATTGTATGGAAGCAGTGAAAGTGGTATCAACTCACTCGTGAGGATAACCAAGATAGTCACAGAGGATATAGGTATGTCGTTTGGCATTGATAAATGTGGAGTTTTAGTCCTGAAAAGAGGAAAAGAATGCAAATTTGAAGGAACAGATCTGTTAATGTTAACGTTATTGTTAATGAAGTTGAAATGGGTCTATAAATATTTGAGAATCGTAGAATGAGGTGATATATCCCAAAAGGAAATGAAGGAGAGAACAGAGAAAGAATATATTAACAGAGCGAGGGCAACTTTAAAGTCTAAGTTTAATGGAGGGAATGTTATCAAGACAATACGTGGGCTGTGGCAACAGTAAGGTATGGTGTAGGTGTGATTAACTGGATCATCGAAGACTTAAAAAGAATGGACAGAAATACCAGAAAGTTATTAACAA
>NC_091562.1:23972536-23977536 GCF_042767895.1 Penaeus vannamei
CTCCGAGGAACCACGAGAGCCTCGACCGCCTTCGCCTGCGTTCTGCTTGTCGCCGTCGTCGTCTGCTCCGCCCTCCCGTCGCCTCCGAGGAACCATGAGAGCCTCGACCGCCTTCGTCTGCGTTCTGCTTGTCGCCGTCGTCGTCTGCTCCGCCCTCCCGGCGCCTCCGAGGAACCATGAGAGCCTCGACCGCCTTCGTCTGCGTTCTGCTTGTCGCCGTCGTCGTCTGCTCCGCCCTCCCGTCGCCTCCGAGGAACCATGAGAGCCTCGACCGCCTTCGCCTGCGTTCTGCTTGTCGCCGTCGTCGTCTGCTCCGCCCTCCCGTCGCCTCCGAGGAACCGTGAGAGCCTCGACCGCCTTCGCCTGCGTTCTGCTTGTCGCCGTCGTCGTCTGCTCCGCCCTCCCGTCGCCTCCGAGGAACCATGAGAGCCTCGACCGCCTTCGTCTGCGTTCTGCTTGTCGCCGTCGTCGTCTGCTCCGCCCTCCCGTCGCCTCCGAGGAACCATGAGAGCCTCGACCGCCTTCGTCTGCGTTCTGCTTGCCGTCGTCGTCTGCTCCGCCCTCCCGGCGCCTCCGAGGAACCATGAGAGCCTCGACCGCCTTCGTCTGCGTTCTGCTTGTCGCCGTCGTCGTCTGCTCCGCCCTCCCGTCGCCTCCGAGGAACCATGAGAGCCTCGACCGCCTTCGCCTGCGTTCTGCTTGTCGCCGTCGTCGTCTGCTCCGCCCTCCCGTCGCCTCCGAGGAACCGTGAGAGCCTCGACCGCCTTCGCCTGCGTTCTGCTTGTCGCCGTCGTCGTCTGCTCCGCCCTCCCGTCGCCTCCGAGGAACCATGAGAGCCTCGACCGCCTTCGTCTGCGTTCTGCTTGTCGCCGTCGTCGTCTGCTCCGCCCTCCCGTCGCCTCCGAGGAACCATGAGAGCCTCGACCGCCTTCGTCTGCGTTCTGCTTGTCGCCGTCGTCGTCTGCTCCGCCCTCCCGTCGCCTCCGAGGAACCATGAGAGCCTCGACCGCCTTCGTCTGCGTTCTGCTTGTCGCCGTCGTCGTCTGCTCCGCCCTCCCGTCGCCTCCGAGGAACCATGAGAGCCTCGACCGCCTTCGCCTGCGTTCTGCTTGTCGCCGTCGTCGTCTGCTCCGCCCTCCCGTCGCCTCCGAGGAACCACGAGAGCCTCGACCGCCTTCGTCTGCGTTCTGCTTGTCGCCGTCGTCGTCTGCTCCGCCCTCCCGTCGCCTCCGAGGAACCGTGAGAGCCTCGACCGCCTTCGTCTGCGTTCTGCTTGTCGCCGTCGTCGTCTGCTCCGCCCTCCCGGCGCCTCCGAGGAACCACGAGAGCCTCGACCGCCTTCGTCTGCGTTCTGCTTGTCGCCGTCGTCGTCTGCTCCGCCCTCCCGTCGCCTCCGAGGAACCACGAGAGCCTCGACCGCCTTCGTCTGCGTTCTGCTTGTCGCCGTCGTCGTCTGCTCCGCCCTCCCGTCGCCTCCGAGGAACCATGAGAGCCTCGACCGCCTTCGTCTGCGTTCTGCTTGTCGCCGTCGTCGTCTGCTCCGCCCTCCCGGCGCCTCCGAGGAACCATGAGAGCCTCGACCTCCTTCGCCTGCGTTCTGCTTGTCGCCGTCGTCGTCTGCTCCGCCCTCCCGTCGCCTCCGAGGAACCATGAGAGCCTCGACCGCCTTCGTCTGCGTTCTGCTTGTCGCCGTCGTCGTCTGCTCCGCCCTCCCGGCGCCTCCGAGGAACCATGAGAGCCTCGACCGCCTTCGTCTGCGTTCTGCTTGTCGCCGTCGTCGTCTGCTCCGCCCTCCCGTCGCCTCCGAGGAACCATGAGAGCCTCGACCGCCTTCGCCTGCGTTCTGCTTGTCGCCGTCGTCGTCTGCTCCGCCCTCCCGTCGCCTCCGAGGAACCGTGAGAGCCTCGACCGCCTTCGCCTGCGTTCTGCTTGTCGCCGTCGTCGTCTGCTCCGCCCTCCCGTCGCCTCCGAGGAACCATGAGAGCCTCGACCGCCTTCGTCTGCGTTCTGCTTGTCGCCGTCGTCGTCTGCTCCGCCCTCCCGTCGCCTCCGAGGAACCATGAGAGCCTCGACCGCCTTCGTCTGCGTTCTGCTTGTCGCCGTCGTCGTCTGCTCCGCCCTCCCGGCGCCTCCGAGGAACCATGAGAGCCTCGACCGCCTTCGTCTGCGTTCTGCTTGTCGCCGTCGTCGTCTGCTCCGCCCTCCCGGCGCCTCCGAGGAACCACGAGAGCCTCGACCGCCTTCGTCTGCGTTCTGCTTGTCGCCGTCGTCGTCTGCTCCGCCCTCCCGGCGCCTCCGAGGAACCACGAGAGCCTCGACCGCCTTCGTCTGCGTTCTGCTTGTCGCCGTCGTCGTCTGCTCCGCCCTCCCGGCGCCTCCGAGGAACCACGAGAGCCTCGACCGCCTTCGTCTGCGTTCTGCTTGTCGCCGTCGTCGTCTGCTCCGCCCTCCCGTCGCCTCCGAGGAACCACGAGAGCCTCGACCGCCTTCGTCTGCGTTCTGCTTGTCGCCGTCGTCGTCTGCTCCGCCCTCCCGTCGCCTCCGAGGAACCATGAGAGCCTCGACCGCCTTCGTCTGCGTTCTGCTTGTCGCCGTCGTCGTCTGCTCCGCCCTCCCGGCGCCTCCGAGGAACCACGAGAGCCTCGACCGCCTTCGTCTGCGTTCTGCTTGTCGCCGTCGTCGTCTGCTCCGCCCTCCCGTCGCCTCCGAGGAACCACGAGAGCCTCGACCGCCTTCGCCTGCGTTCTGCTTGTCGCCGTCGTCGTCTGCTCCGCCCTCCCGTCGCCTCCGAGGAACCATGAGAGCCTCGACCGCCTTCGCCTGCGTTCTGCTTGTCGCCGTCGTCGTCTGCTCCGCCCTCCCGGCGCCTCCGAGGAACCATGAGAGCCTCGACCGCCTTCGTCTGCGTTCTGCTTGTCGCCGTCGTCGTCTGCTCCGCCCTCCCGTCGCCTCCGAGGAACCACGAGAGCCTCGACCGCCTTCGTCTGCGTTCTGCTTGTCGCCGTCGTCGTCTGCTCCGCCCTCCCGGCGCCTCCGAGGAACCATGAGAGCCTCGACCGCCTTCGCCTGCGTTCTGCTTGTCGCCGTCGTCGTCTGCTCCGCCCTCCCGTCGCCTCCGAGGAACCATGAGAGCCTCGACCGCCTTCGTCTGCGTTCTGCTTGTCGCCGTCGTCGTCTGCTCCGCCCTCCCGTCGCCTCCGAGGAACCACGAGAGCCTCGACCGCCTTCGTCTGCGTTCTGCTTGTCGCCGTCGTCGTCTGCTCCGCCCTCCCGGCGCCTCCGAGGAACCATGAGAGCCTCAACCGCCTTCGCCTGCGTTCTGCTTGTCGCCGTCGTCGTCTGCTCCGCCCTCCCGTCGCCTCCGAGGAACCACGAGAGCCTCGACCGCCTTCGTCTGCGTTCTGCTTGTCGCCGTCGTCGTCTGCTCCGCCCTCCCGGCGCCTCCGAGGAACCATGAGAGCCTCAACCGCCTTCGCCTGCGTTCTGCTTGTCGCCGTCGTCGTCTGCTCCGCCCTCCCGTCGCCTCCGAGGAACCACGAGAGCCTCGACCGCCTTCGTCTGCGTTCTGCTTGTCGCCGTCGTCGTCTGCTCCGCCCTCCCGGCGCCTCCGAGGAACCATGAGAGCCTCGACCGCCTTCGCCTGCGTTCTGCTTGTCGCCGTCGTCGTCTGCTCCGCCCTCCCGTCGCCTCCGAGGAACCATGAGAGCCTCGACCGCCTTCGTCTGCGTTCTGCTTGTCGCCGTCGTCGTCTGCTCCGCCCTCCCGTCGCCTCCGAGGAACCAGGAGAGCCTCGACCTCCTTCGTCTGCGTTCTGCTTGTCGCCGTCGTCGTCTGCTCCGCCCTCCCGTCGCCTCCGAGGAACCAGGAGAGCCTCGACCTCCTTCGTCTGCGTTCTGCTTGTCGCCGTCGTCGTCTGCTCCGCCCTCCCGGCGCCTCCGAGGAACCATGAGAACCTCGACCTCCTTCGTCTGCGTTCTGCTTGTCGCCGTCGTCGTCTGCTCCGCCCTCCCGGCGCCTCCGAGAAACCATGAGAGCCTCGACCGCCTTCGTCTGCGTTCTGCTTGTCGCCGTCGTCGTCTGCTCCGCCCTCCCGGCGCCTCCGAGGAACCATGAGAGCCTCGACCGCCTTCGTCTGCGTTCTGCTTGTCGCCGTCGTCGTCTGCTCCGCCCTCCCGTCGCCTCCGAGGAACCATGAGAGCCTCGACCGCCTTCGTCTGCGTTCTGCTTGTCGCCGTCGTCGTCTGCTCCGCCCTCCCGTCGCCTCCGGGGAACCATGAGAGCCTCGACCGCCTTCGTCTGTGTTCTGCTTGTCGCCGTCGTCGTCTGCTCCGCCCTCCCGTCGCCTCCGAGGAACCATGAGAGCCTCGACCGCCTTCGCCTGCGTTCTGCTTGTCGCCGTCGTCGTCTGCTCCGCCCTCCCGTCGCCTCCGAGGAACCATGAGAGCCTCGACCGCCTTCGTCTGCGGTCTGCTTGTCGCCGTCGTCGTCTGCTCCGCCCTCCCGGCGCCTCCGAGGAACCATGAGAGCCTCGACCTCCTTCGTCTGCGTTCTGCTTGTCGCCGTCGTCGTCTGCTCCGCCCTCCCGTCGCCTCCGAGGAACCATGAGAGCCTCGACCGCCTTCGCCTGCGTTCTGCTTGTCGCCGTCGTCGTCTGCTCCGCCCGTCCCGTCGCCTCCGAGGAACCATGAGAGCCTCGACCGCCTTCGTCTGCGTTCTGCTTGTCGCCGTCGTCGTCTGCTCCGCCCTCCCGGCGCCTCCGAGGAACCATGAGAGCCTCGACCGCCTTCGTCTGCGTTCTGCTTGTCGCCGTCGTCGTCTGCTCCGCCCGTCCCGTCGCCTCCGAGGAACCATGAGAACCTCGACCGCCTTCGTCTGCGTTCTGCTTGTCGCCGTCGTCGTCTGCTCCGCCCTCCCGGCGCCTCCGAGGAACCATGAGAGCCTCGACCGCCTTCGTCTGCGTTCTGCTTGTCGCCGTCGTCGTCTGCTCCGCCCTCCCGGCG
>NC_091562.1:24029563-24034563 GCF_042767895.1 Penaeus vannamei
AGTCATAAGAGAAGTCATAATTTCTCTTGGGTAAACAACCCATTATATACTAACAATGGGATATTCTAAATCATAATTTCTCCACAATTTGGGTAAACTGAACCGATATCGATGAACGCATACCAAATATATAGACATGTGTGTGTGTGTGAATAGATATTTTAAACACCATATATTCGTTAATAGTTCCGACATGTAACCAATACTTCGCCTGTAACTGACATGAAGAATTTCCGATAAATATTTCATTTTGATATATTATGAAGAAAGGACAATTGTAAACTGTACATGAGAATGACGATTTTATTTATTTAACTTCCAAGATCTGATCAACAATGGGGGTGATCCTCCAGAGAAAATTCATTATTTCACCGCCATTCGGATAAACAGAACCGATACCAAGCATTTGTGAAGTGCTATTAACAGCAATGCCAACTCCTGCATAAGCCACACCCAACACTGTAGTCACAACAAGACGACCGACAAACTGTCCGACCTTGGCACCGACCGCCATTCTTTTCACTCTGAAAGCTGGAGATGATGTTTTGATGGCGTCTCCAAGACTTTGAATACTGACGACCTTCGAAACCTGCGGAGCAGCTAAATTAAGAGAAACTGCACAAATAATAAGGAAGGAGATGATGTACAGCCTCATTATTATGGTGTGATCTCTAACGGTGCAAGAGAAGTGATGTCACAGAGTTGGCCTGGATTATTTTATCCGTCGTTTGACCTCACCATTGGAATTGATGACCTTGAATTTGGGAGTAATTGAGCCCGGGATTTCGCAGTCTGGAAAGGAAGATTCCCTTCTGAAAATAGCAGGAATATCCAACTAATAGTAGAATTAAATTAGGAAAAATGGATGTATACATCAGCAAG
This sequence comes from Penaeus vannamei, assembly GCF_042767895.1. Lineage (NCBI taxonomy): Eukaryota > Metazoa > Arthropoda > Malacostraca > Decapoda > Penaeidae > Penaeus > Penaeus vannamei. Next base: position 24,030,446 of record NC_091562.1, read on the forward strand.
TGTTTATGTGTATCAAATTAATATCTAAAACAAAATAATACAGCAATACATAAATCTATCGCTTCATTCAATGTATAAACATCGTCAGTAAACATGAATTACTGCATAAATGTGTATATATATACATATAAGTATGGCGGCACGAATTTCTTTTACGCATTTTTATTTACCATTAATGCGTGAACTAAGGCTGAACTAAAAGAATAGATGATAAAAAAAACATTTATTATATTTATTTTTGTGAATGTTATATATATATATATATATATATATATATATATATATATATATATATATATATATATATATATATATATATTTATATATTATATATATATATATATGTATGTATATATATTATATATATATATATATATGTATGTATATATATATATATATATATATATATATATATATATATATATATTATATATATTATATGTATGTATATATATATATATATATATATATATATATATATATATATATATATATATATATATATATTTATATATATTATATATATTATATGTATGTATATATATATAATATATATATATATGTATATATATATATATATATATATATTTATATATATATATATATATTTTATATATATATATATATATATATATATATATATATATATACATATATAGTATTTATATATATGTATATATGTATTTATATATATATATATGTGTATATATATATATATATATATATATATATATATATATATATATATATATATATATATATTTATATATATATATATATATATATATATATATATATATATTATGTGTGCATATAAATTTCTCTTTATAGAAGTGTTAGTATATATATCTAGAAAAAGAACATATTCACTTATTTAAGTAATTTATATACAGTACTTTACTAAAAATCTTTGTACTCATACAGTCCGACATACATTAGAAATGCACCAAAAAGGACAAACTGGTTAGAAAGGCAAATAATGATGTGAGTAATAATCATTTTCGTTCTTCAGGTTATTGAAATCCTCAGTTTAGTTTCAGGATTATAAAAACACATATCCACATCACATGTCCGAACACACAACCACAGCACAGGCGCGTACACACATTACCATAGCACATGTGCTTCCACAAATAACCATAGCACATGTTCGTATACATACCCACATCACATGTGCGTACACACATACGTCACTCGTGTGTACAATGAAATATATGTACACAGATTACATATTTGTGTAACATAGGGTTAACAAATGGGAAACTACCAGGAAAATGTAACTTAGACCTTAGACCACTCTTGATGGCTGACCGTTTTGAAAAGCTAATATTTTCAGAACTGTATATATATATGTATAAGCTGTCTATGTATATGTATAGATGGAGTGCAAATATAGATGTATATATAAATCTAAATAACATTATATTAATGTATGTGTATATACATGTGTATATAAGAGTAACACTCTAGATATAATATATGTTCCATAGCATCACAGATATCTCTCAATCGAAATTTCGCTCATAATGGAATTCTATACATTTCCTTATTAGTCACATATATCTTCCGTTATTTATGTTCTCAATAATTTGGATGGAAATGGCTTAACGGAAATCATTTCCATTAGTCAACATTACAGATAGTGATGGGTATACTCCGCTAAACTGTAAATGGTGTTAGTTTTATTAATTGTTGATTTTTTTTAATGTATGCAGCCATGCATATCTTTTATATCTTTATATTTTAATTTTGTAATCATTACTTTGACTGCAACTAATTCCAGTTAGTTATTGGTGCATACGTAAGTGATCGATATGTTCCATTTTTGACGGTAGGCAAAAATCTACATGGTTATAGTTTTATTGGTTATTCAACTTCCATGAGTTTACCAACAATGGGAGTGATTACCAGGGAAAATTCATAATTTCTCTACAATTTGGGTAAACTGAACCGATATCGATACATACGCACACCCATATATATATAAATAAATAAATAAATAAATATATATATATATATATATATATATATATATATATATATATATATAGTGTGTGTGTATGTGTGTGTGTGTGTGTGTGTGTGTGTATAAATATATATACATTGTAACACTAATGTCATAATTTCTGAAAGGAAAGACTTCAATTCATCTTCTTCATTTCAATTGTATCAAGAATCTGTTTAAAGTTATGAAAATATATACTTTAAAAGATATAAAATTCATTAAATTATAATTTAATATAAACCAGTAACCTATAACCGTTACAGTTAATCATTTAATACAATAAACAGCACAAATAGAAATAATCAAATATACTTTCACAGATTTATGTAATGTATAAAATGTATTTGCATATATAAATGAACATTTAAACGGTAAATATTATATAAATGTTACCAAAGGTTTGATTGTAACTGACATAAAGAATTTCCATTAGTTTACATTATGGTGAATAGCATAAATAAATATATACATATAAATATATGTATGTACGTCTCTCTCTCTTTCTCCCTCTCTCCCTCTCTCTCTCTCTCTCTCTCTCTCTCTCTTTGTATAGATAGATAGATAGATAGATAGATAGATAGATAGATAGATAGATAGATAGATAGATAGATAGATAGATAGATAGATAGATAGATAGATAAATAGATAGATAGATATCATCAATGCGGAGCTAACGCCGACGGGGGCGCATAGCCGCATCCACCCTTCGCTTCCACCTGCGAGGATCCCTCATGGCTAGACGCCAGGCAGGTTTGGTCGATCTGCCCAAGCCATGACTTCCTCGGTCGTCCCACAGGCCTCCTCCATCCAGGGTTGTCTCGAATAGAGACGACCTGGTGGGCAGGATCATCCTGAGGAAAGCGAGCCAGGTGGCCGTATAGCCTGAGTTGGCGATCACGGATTGTGCAGATAACAGGGCTTGTGCCAGTCTCACGGTGCAACCGTTGGTTGGACACATGGTCCCGCCAACAGTACCCCATGATCTGGCGCAAGGACCTATTACAAAAGGCTTCAAGACGAGCCTCCAAGGCACAGGACAATGTCCAGGTTTCGCTACCATATAGCAAAACTGGCATTATCAGGGCCTTGAAAACCCGTAGCTTGGTCCTTCTGCACAGGTACCGACATCTCCAAATACTCCTGTTGAGAGAGTTCATGACCCCTGCTGCCAGGCCAATCCGTCTGCTGACTTCATGGTCTGACAGCCCAGAGTTATGAACTACACTACCAAGGTATGTAAAGCTCTCTGTGACTTCAATGTCCTCGCCGCAAGCACGTACCGACTGAACAGGTTCTCCTAACAAGTCCCCAAATTCCTGGACCTTGGTCTTGGTCCAGGAGACCTCTAGACCCAGGGGCTTCGCTTCATTGCTAAATGCATCGAGAGCCGCCACTAGGGTTTCCAAAGACTCAGATAGAATGGCAACGTCATCAGCAAAGTCAAGGTCTGTAACCTTGATATTGCCCAGCGTTGCCCCACAATGACTTTGAACAGTAGCTCTGCCCAGTATCCAGTCCATGCAAGTGTTGAAAAGAGTTGGTGCAAGGACACAGCCTTGCCTCACTCCTGAACTAACAGGAAAGAAGCTCGACAGGCCCCCACCACACTTTACAGCACTTTCAGTACCAGTATACAGGCTTGCTATTAGTCCAATAATCCTTGTTGGTATTCCTCTCAGCCTCAGGATCTCCCAAAGTGACTCCCGATGCACCGTATCGAACGCCTTCTTGAGGTCGATGTAGGCTGCAAGCAGCCCACACCCGAACTCACGACGGCGCTCTACAATGACTCGAAGCGCGAGGATACGGTCTATTGTGGACTTACCAGGAGTGAATCCGGATTGCTCCAGTCTCTGGTGCCTCAGTAGATGGTCTCTGATACGTCTCAGAAGGATGTGGGCGAGAACCTTGCCTGGTACACTGAGCAGTGTGATGCCTCGGTGATTGCTGCAGTCCCAACGGTCCCCCTTCCCCTTCCAGAGAGGGATGACCACACCCCTCAACAGGTCAGGAGGAATGGAACCGGACTGCCAGATGGCAGCCAGGACAGCATGTAACCCCCGTGCCATAGGTTCACCACCAGCCTTTAACAGTTCAGCTGGTATGCCGCAGA
>NC_091562.1:24064056-24069056 GCF_042767895.1 Penaeus vannamei
TTTCGTAAGTTCTCGAATTCAATGTAATAAATTCATATGCTTTTGAAATTCTCAAAATTGAACCACCATGTTGTATTCATGCCAGGACTTTATAATTTGAATGATTTTGTACTAATGTTGCCATCCACAGTTCCCCATTTCTTCAAAATAAAAAAAAATAATAAAAATAAAATGGAAAATAATTTTTTTTTTTCTTTTTTTTTTAAGGTTTTTATCTGGTTTAGATTAGTTGTCAGAGAATTGTCAGTTTACTAAACAAGCATTTTTTTGATAGATATCCTTAGATTCAGAGAAAAATAACAGAGATAACAAACTTTGGCAAGGTGCCAAATACAAAACGCCGTAGCTCCGTCATTTTTTTATGAATCTTCGGTACATCCCAACTCACATAATTATCATGTGATCCAAATGCAGTTTGTTGCTTTCACTAGAGCCTCGGCGTCCCATGGCCATGTAAAAGGCCGATTTTTGAATTTTTGCCTTTATCAAAAAATAATAATATTTTAATGCTGAAAAAGAAATAAAAAAGTATTTTTTATGTCAAGCTGTCCCCCGCCAAAAAAAAAAAAAAGGAAATTCAAAATTCGGCCTTTTACATGGCTATAGGCTATAGTTGATCTAACACTAGTATTTTTAGGGGACTATTCTGTAAAGAGCTCTGATAGTTGGATAATTAAATGCCTTATGCACGATTGCCGCAAGCAAAAGTCCACATAAGTGTACCTGGACGCTCATTAGCGACGTACCTCTCCGGGTGCTGAGGGACTCGCGCGGCGGCTGCAAGACAACGAGCCATAGCAGGCGCTTAATACTCATTTGGTAGTTTCCTCATCCATGTACCTATATTATACACTAACTATCTCAATTTAACCCCCTTCCCCCCCCCCCTCTCTCAGGGCGTCTCGGAAAATGGCCACCTTTCCCTACTCTTTACATCATAAAAAACTATCGGTTAGAGATAACTGATTGATTCTTTTTGCATGATATAGAGTAAAGAATTGTGCTCCGTTATATATATAAATTTTAACTTTGCTCCCCCATTGGGGGGAGCACCCCCCAAAAAGTCGAAAAAAAACAGCTGTTTTTTTTGGTATGTCTTCGGTACATCCCAACTATCACAGTTCTTTACTGAATATTCCCCAAAAAATACTTGTGTTAGATCAACTCTAGCCAATAGCCATGTAAAAGGCCGAATTTTGAATTTCCTTTTTTTCTTTTGGCGGGGGACAGCTTGACATAGAGAACTTTTTTTTTTTTTTTTCAGCATAAAAATAATAATATTTTTTCATTAAGGCAAAAATTCAAAAATCGGCCTTTTACATGGCCTTGGGACGCCGAGGCGCTAGTGAAAGCAACAAACTGCATTTGAACCGCATGAAAATTACGTGAGTTGGGATGTACCGAAGATTCATAAAAAAATGACGGAGCTACGGCGTTCTGTATTTGGCCCCTTGCCAGAGTTCGTTATCTCTGTTATTTTTCTCTGAATCTAATGATATTATATGGATGGCAACATTAGTTCAAAATCATTCTAATTATAAAGTCCTGGCATGAATACAACATGGTGGTTCAATTTTGAGAATTTTAAAAGTATATGAATTTAGTACATTGAATTCGAGAACTTACGAAAGTCGTTGAATATTTCCCATGCCTCATGGGTGGGGGGGGGGGGGGGGGGAGAAAAAGAGATAGAGATAGAGATAGAGATAGAGATAGAGATAGAGATAGAGATAGAGATAGAGATAGAGATAGAGAGATAGAGAGAGAGAGAGAGAGAGAGAGAGAGAGAGAGAGAGAGAGAGAGAGATGGTCACTGGATGTTTATAATTTTCGAGGAGGATCATATATACGTGAACGCACGCACATAAAGTTAAAAAGATTAATCATCATCATTTAGTAGGCCTACATCGACTTTCATATCTAAATAATAAAATATATTAGTTATCCTTCTAATACCATTTTCTTCGATAATTGTCAATATTAACAGATTGCAAAGGAGAACAAGTGTATAATTTATGATTAACCAATTGCACCCATAATCTTTACTAAGAAGTGCATAAAATCATGCAGATGCCTAGGTGCCTAAGACTTACGGTAACGTCTAAACATATTCATTTTTATCGGGAACGCACGAAACGGATGCGATAGCTTTTTGAACGCCAGATTAAGACTACGCATACAACCGAGCTCAAAATTCCATATAGTTTTTATTTCAGAGCAGGTATTACTGAGTACTATCATCTTCAACATGAAATAATCTGTATCTCGCTTATACATCCGAAGTTTAAAAATCTGACATTTAGGTAACATTTGTATTGAATTGGTCTTTACAACGGTAACTACCAATATCAAATCAATTCAAATTGCCCCCTGCTGTGATGTACCGACCGTTGAGCAAAATGCAACGGAAATATTTCAATCCTTCCTTATAAGGCTATTTTTAAACATTAGTGCTTCGTATGTGATATACATATATATTTCCTCGTAAACTAAAACATATTACCAGGGAGTCTCGATCAAAGCATATTTCATGTGTAAAAGGACACAAAACTTACATTTTTTTTAGATATATTTCACAAAATATTTCATCATAAATCATGGTGATATAATTTTTTCCTGATATTGGTATAAAAGTGTTCCTTGAACATTCACGAACTCATATCTATGCGCAATGTCATAATTAAATGCCTTATGCACGATTGCCGCAAGCAAAAGTCCACATAGGTGTACCTGGGCGCTCATTAGTGACGTACCTCTCCGGGTGCTGAGGGACTCGCGCGCCGGCTGCAAGACAACGAGCCGTAGCAGGCGCTTAATACTCGTTTGGTAGTTTCCTCATCCATGTACCTATACTATACACTAACTCAATTTAACCCCCTTCCCCCCCCTCTCTCAGGGACGGTCCCCTTAACCCATTAGAGACAGGTGTCCCATATATGAGACACCCGAAATAATAAACAAATTGAGCTAGCTAGCGTATAGTATAGGTACATGGATGTGGAAACTACTAAACGAGTATAAAAGCCCTGCTATGGCTAGTTCCCGGACAGCGAATGCGAGACCCACTAAACACCTGGGCAGGTACGTCGCTAATTAGCACCCAGGTACACCTATGTGGACTTTTGCTTGTTGCAAACGTGCATACTGTATTTGATTACGACACTACGCATAGATATTTTTGTGAATGTGCAAAGAACACTTTTATACCATTATCAGAAAAAAATTATATCACAGTGATTTATGACAAAATATTTTGTGAAATATGTCAAAAAAAAAAAGAAAAAAAAAGTAAGTTTTGTGTCCTTTTACATGAAATATGTTTCCATCAAGACTCCCTGATAAGTTGTAGCCTACAAAGTGATCTGTATGTATACCGAGTACGAAGCACTAATGTTTGAAAATAGCTATATAAGTAAGGATTAAAATATTTCCATTAGACTTTCAATACGAAGGGTACCTAAAAGTCAGATTTTTGAACTTCAGGGATATAAGCGAGATACCGTTTATTTCATACTGAAGATGATGAAGCTATGGCATCCATTTCAGATAAAAAACATTATGTTTAGACGTTACCATAGATCTTAGGTGTCTGTATGATTTTGTGCACTTCTTTGTAAAGATAATGGGTGCAAATGGCTAATCAACAACTCTACACTCATTTCTCATTGCAATCTGTCACTATTGACAATTATTGAAGAAAACGGTTTGAGAGGGATAACTAATATATTTTATTCCTTTAGATATAAAAGCCAATGTAGGCTTACTAAATGAGCAGGATTAATATTTTAAAACTTTGCGTGCATGTGTTTACATACATATGATCCTCCTCGACAATCATAAACACCCAGTGACCATCCCCCCCACCCTTTTGTGGAGCATGAGAACAATTCAACTACTTCAATAAGTTCTCGAATTCCATGTATTAACCCACAAGCGCTGATATATTTTGAAGCCGTAAAAAATAGTTTCCGGGCAGCTTCAAAACTGGCTTACTGACCACGACGGATCCAGCATCACACCGGAGTGCCGCCTGGCAATGTTTATTTTTCCCGGAGCCTCATATGCAGGACACCTGTCGTAAATGGGTTAAATTCATAAGCTTATAAAAATTTCTCATAATTGAACCAACATGTTGTATTCAAGCTAGGATTTTATAACTAGGATATTTTGTACTGATATTGCCATCCATAGTTCTCCATTTCTTCAAAATCAAAGTGTAAAAAAAAAGAAAATATATATATATATACATATAAATATATATATATATATATATATATATATATATATATATATATATATATATATATATATATATATATATATATATATATTTTTTTATTTTTTTTTTTTTTTTTTTTTTTTTTTTTTAAGGGTTCTATCTGGTTTAAACTTGTTTCTATGGTTCAATGTATTTATTAAACCTTTCAGAAAAAATACCTACTTTTATATACAACAAACATACCTTTATATGAAAGTGTCCCTATTGACTTGGTAAACATTGCATCGCATAGTACACTAAAAAAGCTTTTATTTATATATATATATATATATATATATATATATATATATATATATATATATATATATATAAAACATCATTAGATTTTGAGAAAAATAACAGAAATAACAAACTTTGGCAAGCCGCCAAAATATAATATGCAGTATCTCCGTTCTTTGTTTACATTACCTTTGGTACATTATGACACTTGTAATTTTCATGTGATTCAAATGCTGTTTGTTGCTTCTGCTAGAGCCTCGTAGCCCTGAGGCCATGTAATAGCCCGATTTTTAAATTTTGGCCTTAATCAAAAAATATAAATTTTTTAATTTGAAAAAAGAAAAAAAAAAAAGAAAAAACATACCAAAAACAGTACTCTATGTCAACCAGTCCCCCGCCAAAAAAATGGAAATTCAAAAATTGGGCTATTACATGACCTTATACAAAGATAGATCGAACACATGAACTTTTTGAGGGGCTTCCCCCCCTCTGGGATTGCAAG
>NC_091562.1:24099056-24100276 GCF_042767895.1 Penaeus vannamei
CACATAACATAGTCAGTTTCATAATGCAGGGATGGATAATATTGTGACATGAAAATATCATCATATAGAAAACAAGAAAAATTTAGAAACCATTGATCCAATGCTACCAGGAAAATGTAATGTTCCCTATAGTTTTGTTATATCTCTCTATACAGATGGCTCCACAAGTGCTTAGCTACCAACGAGTCAATTCATAAACCTCATGACCTCATATGAATTCAATTTCTCTTGAGTTGTCAGGAAAAAAAAAATTCTTTTAACTAATGCTATCAATACTGATACTATTATTATTAATACCATAAACATTATAATCATTATGTTAACAGCAATCACGTGGCCCAAAATACCAGCATTAGGTTACGTGATTGGGTGCTCTGACGGGTGAGTGGCTTGTAGGCTGGGCGAAACAAACATGCATGCAGTGGCAAGAATCTATGCCTGCACAGACTCCATATCATCTCTCTTTGTAGTCCTTAAGTCAGTGCACAAATAACAGCATTTTGTGATTAGTCCTTTTTCTTTAATATTCAATTTTCTGTAATACAACCAGCGGCACCAGTCATGGCTGCCAGGAATAGGATGCTGAGCAAGGAAATGGTGTTCTCTGTGGAGCCAACACTCTTCCAGTCATGGCTGACAGACTACATTCCCCATTTATTTATCCATGGAAATAATGCAAAAGCCCCTTTCTAAACCCCAAATCAGTCTAAACATCCTCCAAGAGATTTGTGCATTGATATATATATATATAAAATATATATATTAAGTCTTTCCCATCACTCTTCAGCCTAAACACTCAAACACCAAGTTCACTTCGCCCCAGCCCACAGCCAGATTTCACCATAAAGTATGTACACATCAACCACCCCTAAAACCAATTTTTTTCATGATTTGATGGTCACGTCATCCAGATCACAAGGGTTAAGATTACTAATAGCAATATAAGATAAGAGAGTACTTCCAAAAATCAAGGAAATGGGTAAACAGGTGAGATAGGTAGTACTAGTAATTGACTCTCTGGTGACAAAGCACTTGTGGAGCTATCACAGTGTTAATACAATAAATAAACCAAATTCACAGTGGGCATGCCAAGTACAAACATGCTGTCCCCAACAGCATTGGCTTAACTGTGTATTATCTAATTCAAACTATTAACAATCTACAGCTTATATGGACAACAAAAATATCATTGCCATAAGCTACCATCAATAATGCAAAGG
>NC_091562.1:24100776-24105776 GCF_042767895.1 Penaeus vannamei
CAGCCATATCTATGAGCACTTGATATAATTCTTAGGTTAAGGAAATTGAGATATTCAGCATTATGTTCAAGCTTTATTTTTCTCATTGTAATATATTTTTCCTTTAAGTGATATGAGTAGTGACAGATACTTAGTAAATTGGGCATTATTTTCCCCCCAAGGCTTTGCAACCTGCCATCTAGCCTTCTGCAAGCCCTTTGAGGGTTGTGACACAATCCTTCTGCAAGCCCTTTGAGGGTTGTGACACAATCCTTTGAAGTCTGACAAAGAAAATGTCAATGTATATTCAGTGTCTAATGTATTGGATCAAAGCTTGTAAATTAACTCTTTGGATATTGTCCCTGGGTAGGGGGGAGATTTTAGGTTAGAATGATAAAAAATTACTTATGGTCAGTTTCAGATACTTTTACAAGTGTTGAATTACCGATGCGAATAGAAAACACTATAAAAAATGTTCTAAGACAAGAAACAACCAGTCTTGTTGTACTGGGTCTAGATTTGCCCCTTTTCATGAGAATCATTTGTATGTTTGTTTCTATAACTCAGAAACTAAAAGTCAAACCAGATATCAAGAATGAACTCTCTACATCCATTTTTTATGGACAGTTGCTTTAAACGTTGTTAGGATGAAGAGAGCTGCCAATGTGAAGATAGTTTGCTAATTGATTAGCTATAGTCAACTATATCCGATTTCAGTGGAAATGAAGAATTTTGCAAATTGTTTATGATGATAACTATGATTTCTATGTTTTAATTTTAGGTGGAAAAGCTTGAGGAACAATTGACAGTAGTAACACGAGCAAAATGTGAAGCTGTCATAAGGGCTGAAGAAGCTGGGAGCAGGGAGTTACACCTGCAGTACAAGTCAGTAACTTTCAAGAATATTATTGCATAAATGAAATGATTAACTATACCATTTTCTGGTAAAGGTAAAACCATTTGATATCTAAATATCTCTTAGAAAATTACTTTCATGAAAAATTATATTTACAGAGAGAAGAGACTAGAGCAAGAACGTAGTCTCTTGACACGCCAGGTGGATCGCCTTCAACAGCAGTTAGAACAGAGAGTGGAGGAGAGTGTTAACCAACGAAGGGAGCATTCGACTACTATTCTTAGATTACAGACAGATCTCAACCATAAATTAGAAGAGGTAAACCTGTCTTTGCTCTGTTTCACACTGAGGACCTTTTTTTAGGACATGGTTATTTCAATATAGCACCATACTGGGGAATTCACTTTGCATGTATTAGAGTATTGTAGCAACACATATGCAGCTGTTAAATATACTAGATGTTAATTAATTAACCCATTGGATCCAGTTGCATCACGGAAATCATGGTGTTTAAAATACGGGCAGTGAATTGTGTAATTGGCCAATATCCTGGGCGTGCAGCGCGTAGGCTGGGGGCTGGGGGTATATGAACATTCATGAGCAGTGACAAAACTATATCTCCAAATTACAAAGTTATTTTATGTATTTTTTTTTTGCCTTTTTGCTATCTTTCAATTTCCATATTTGTCTTTTGATTTCTTTATCCACATGGTAATAGATTATTTTCCTTTCACAGACTCCATATCATTTCTCTATGTAATAAATGACTCAGCTCCCCCCCTCCCAACCAAAAAAGTAACATTTGGTTATTTGTGTTGTATATCTTATTTTATCATAATTTTCAATTTTTTACAATACAACTTATGCTACTAGTTACAGCACTCAGGAATATGATGTGGATCATGGAAATGGTATCCTCTGTGGAGCTGTTGCTCTTCCAGTCATGGCTTACCTTACATTCCACATTCGTTTATCGATGGGTAATAATGCAAAAGCCCCCTTCTAAATGCCAAATGAGTTTGATCACACTCCAAGAGGTTTGTGCACTCATGGCAAGTCTTTTCTGTCACCCTACCTGTCACTCATCCCATGGCTATTTTGTCTAATGTCAGCATGTTCACTTCACCCGGCTCTCGCCCCAGATTTTCCATGATGGGACCGTAACGTCACCTGGATCGTGAGGGTTAATTATTAAATTTTTTAATCATATCGAAGATGATCTTGAAATCATGACCACTATTACAACTAAGATTTATTCTCTTTTTAACATTGAAAGTACCATGATTTCTATTAAACAGATTCAGTCTGTGAACTATATTTCTGTCAAGAGTTATATGATTTCACTCTATAGTGTAGATCTTATAACATGTACAATTTTCCTCTGTAATTTTATGTACTGATGTGATAATATTATGATTATCCTGACTGAAGATAGTCTTCTTCTTGTTATAATAAGTAAACATTCTTATTCATTTTCACATGCATGCATATGCACATATACGCATACTCATACATATACTCTTTGATATATTTGTATTACAAACATCATTATATTCTCATTGCTTTTGCCAGTTACGAGTGGAGAGAGAGGAAAATGAGAGGGTACAAAAGGGCTTAGAAGAGAAATCACAAAGGATTGAAGAACTTTTGTCCGCCTTGAATGCCTCCAGAGAATCAGAAATGAAATTAGATGAAACTTACCGCCAAGAGCTTGTGGCACAGAAGAAACTTGCCGACATTTATCAAGGTATGTATGTGTACTTTCTAAGTGCTTCAGTTATTGCTGTTTTGTGTCTTTCATTGTTGTCTCTTTTTTTCTGTTCCTCTTACTACTAGTGCTCTACATCTGTTTCTGCTAATGTTTGTGCCACTTCTTCATGTACTGGTATGAGAGCTTTTTCAGCTGTTACTACTCTACCATTACTATTATTATATATACACTAGTTTTTATATGTTTGAGTGAAAGAATTGATGAGTAATTGAATGTAAAAAATTGATCACACTAGCTCTTTTCCTGTCAATTTTTGTGCTTTGGACTGACCCTATCACACTATCAAAAGGTAGCAAACAATATGTATGTGTAAACAAATGTGGCACCATCTGAGTGAGGTCCAGGAATCATACAAGCATTCTCATACATATTACTTTATTTTAAAGAGATGTAATTAGGTATATTGCATATAGAAATATTTTAAAATATTAACTTTCTGTTTGCATCAACTTATTATGTTTAATTTATCAATAACAAAACATTCTAGTTGGATAGAACTTCCATAGTACAATATCAAGACAGAAAAAGTTGCAACTGTCTTCATGTGGGAGGTGCTTTGTTTGCAAGTGATACATGCAGAAAACCTCAAATTCAGAAATGTTAAAATTGATAAAAAGTGTGAGATAGGGCCTTACAGAGAAAATGAACGTGATTGATTGAATAAATGATCAAGTCATACACACATGTTCAGAGACACTTCTGACACTGTAAATGGAGAACTGGTCTGGCTTCATGTGATTGGCTGGTGGATGTCAGATCCTGGTCTGGTTCTCCATGTAAGGTATCACAAGTATCTGTGAATACAAGCAATAGACAGTAGTAATAGGGAATGAGAGGTACTGCCACTTTGTAAATGGTGTCTCTTTTCCTTCAGGTTCCTGCCAGGATGAGAAAGAGCGTTGCACTGAGTTGGAGAAGGCAGTGGAAGAATTACGCAAACTCTTACAAGAGGCCAGTGAGCAATATGGATGTTTAGAGCGTGCCAAGAAGGCGGCAGAGGAAGAAAGTGCAGAAGCTCTTCAGCAGTCAAATTTGCTTGTCAAAGAACTGAAGGAAGAACTAGATAAAGTGAATCTGTTAATGGAAGCTAGCTCTAAAAAGGGTAAATATACACAGTGTTATTAAAGTGATTCACTTTCAGGATCTATATTTATTTTTTTTTGTATAGAGAAGATAGATATTCTCATACCAGATACTGAAGGGTAGATATTCTGAATCCTTTCAAATTATGAACAGATAATGACAGGCAGCATCAGATTTGTTAGTTCAAGTCTCACCATGCATCACCTATTTTAAGGTCATTGCATATACCTGGATAAAGGGCTGAAACTATAGGGGAACATTCTTATTCTAGGACAGAAAATTCTGTTACTTGACATTATTATGCAAGAGGTTATAATGTCATGTGACAGAATTTTCACATAATATCTGTGACATGACATTATAACCCTTTGCATTATTGATGGTAGCTTATGGCAATGATATTTTTGTTGTCCATATAAGCTGTAGATTGTTAATAGTTTGAATTAGATAATACACAGTTAAGCCAATGCTGTTGGGGACAGCATGTTTGTACTTGGCATGCCCACTGTGAATTTGGTTTATTTATTGTATTAACACTGTGATAGCTCCACAAGTGCTTTGTCACCAGAGAGTCAATTACTAGTACTACCTATCTCACCTGTTTACCCATTTCCTTGATTTTTGGAAGTACTCTCTTATCTTATATTGCTATTAGTAATCTTAACCCTTGTGATCTGGATGACGTGACCATCAAATCATGAAAAAATTGGTTTTAGGGGTGGTTGATGTGTACATACTTTATGGTGAAATCTGGCTGTGGGCTGGGGCGAAGTGAACTTGGTGTTTGAGTGTTTAGGCTGAAGAGTGATGGGAAAGACTTAATATATATATTTTATATATATATATATTCAAAATGCACAAATCTCTTGGAGGATGTTTAGACTGATTTGGGGTTTAGAAAGGGGCTTTTGCATTATTTCCATGGATAAATAAATGGGGAATGTAGTCTGTCAGCCATGACTGGAAGAGTGTTGGCTCCACAGAGAACACCATTTCCTTGCTCAGCATCCTATTCCTGGCAGCCATGACTGGTGCCGCTGGTTGTATTACAGAAAATTGAATATTAAAGAAAAAGGACTAATCACAAAATGCTGTTATTTGTGCACTGACTTAAGGACTACAAAGAGAGATGATATGGAGTCTGTGCAGGCATAGATTCTTGCCACTGCATGCATGTTTGTTTCGCCCAGCCTACAAGCCACTCACCCGTCAGAGCACCCAATCACGTAACCTAATGCTGGTATTTTGGGCCACGTGATTGCTGTTAACATAATGATTATAATGTTTATGGTATTAATAATAATAGTATCA
>NC_091562.1:24128276-24130776 GCF_042767895.1 Penaeus vannamei
CTTATCAGGGAGTCTTGATGGAAACATATTTCATGTAAAAGGACACAAAACTTACTTTTTTTTTCTTTTTTTTTTTGACATATTTCACAAAATATTTTGTCATAAATCACTGTGATATAATTTTTTTCTGATAATGGTATAAAAGTGTTCTTTGCACATTCACAAAAATATCTATGCGTAGTGTCGTAATCAAATACAGTATGCACGTTTGCAACAAGCAAAAGTCCACATAGGTGTACCTGGGTGCTAATTAGCGACGTACCTGCCCAGGTGTTTAGTGGGTCTCGCATTCGCTGTCCGGGAACTAGCCATAGCAGGGCTTTTATACTCGTTTAGTAGTTTCCACATCCATGTACCTATACTATACGCTAGCTAGCTCAATTTGTTTATTATTTCGGGTGTCTCATATATGGGACACCTGTCTCTAATGGGTTAAGGGGACCGTCCCTGAGAGAGGGGGGGGAAGGGGGTTAAATTGAGTTAGTGTATAGTATAGGTACATGGATGAGGAAACTACCAAACGAGTATTAAGCGCCTGCTACGGCTCGTTGTCTTGCAGCCGGCGCGCGAGTCCCTCAGCACCCGGAGAGGTACGTCACTAATGAGCGCCCAGGTACACCTATGTGGACTTTTGCTTGCGGCAATCGTGCATAAGGCATTTAATTATGACATTGCGCATAGATATGAGTTCGTGAATGTTCAAGGAACACTTTTATACCAATATCAGGAAAAAATTATATCACCATGATTTATGATGAAATATTTTGTGAAATATATCTAAAAAAAATGTAAGTTTTGTGTCCTTTTACACATGAAATATGCTTTGATCGAGACTCCCTGGTAATATGTTTTAGTTTACGAGGTAATATATATGTATATCACATACGAAGCACTAATGTTTAAAAATAGCCTTATAAGGAAGGATTGAAATATTTCCGTTGCATTTTGCTCAACGGTCGGTACATCACAGCAGGGGGCAATTTGAATTGATTTGATATTGGTAGTTACCGTTGTAAAGACCAATTCAATACAAATGTTACCTAAATGTCAGATTTTTAAACTTCGGATGTATAAGCGAGATACAGATTATTTCATGTTCAAGATGATAGTACTCAGTAATACCTGCTCTGAAATAAAAACTATATGGAATTTTGAGCTCGGTTGTATGCGTAGTCTTAATCTGGCGTTCAAAAAGCTATCGCATCCGTTTCGTGCGTTCCCGATAAAAATGAATATGTTTAGACGTTACCGTAAGTCTTAGGCACCTAGGCATCTGCATGATTTTATGCACTTCTTAGTAAAGATTATGGGTGCAAATGGTTAATCATAAACTATACACTTGTTCTCCTTTGCAATCTGTTAATATTGACAATTATCGAAGAAAATGGTATTAGAAGGATAACTAATATATTTTATTATTTAGATATGAAAGTCAATGTAGGCCTACTAAATGATGATGATTAATCTTTTTAACTTTATGTGCGTGCGTTCACGTATATATGATCCTCCTCGAAAATTATAAACATCCAGTGACCATCTTATCTCTATCTCTATCTCTATCTCTATCTCTCTTTCTCCCCCCCCCCCCCCCCCCCCACCCATGAGGCATGGGAAATATTCAACGACTTTCGTAAGTTCTCGAATTCAATGTACTAAATTCATATACTTTTAAAATTCTCAAAATTGAACCACCATGTTGTATTCATGCCAGGACTTTATAATTAGAATGATTTTGAACTAATGTTGCCATCCATATAATATCATTAGATTCAGAGAAAAATAACAGAGATAACGAACTCTGGCATGGGGCCAAATACAGAACGCCGTAGCTCCGTCATTTTTTTATGAATCTTCGGTACATCCCAACTCACGTAATTTTCATGCGGTTCAAATGCAGTTTGTTGCTTTCACTAGCGCCTCGGCGTCCCAAGGCCATGTAAAAGGCCGATTTTTGAATTTTTGCCTTAATGAAAAAATATTATTATTTTTATGCTGAAAAAAAAAAAAAAAAAGTTCTCTATGTCAAGCTGTCCCCCGCCAAAAGAAAAAAAGGAAATTCAAAATTCGGCCTTTTACATGGCTATTGGCTAGAGTTGATCTAACACAAGTATTTTTTGGGGAATATTCAGTAAAGAACTGTGATAGTTGGGATGTACCGAAGACATACCAAAAAAAACAGCTGTTTTTTTTCGACTTTTTGGGGGGTGCTCCCCCCAATGGGGGAGCAAAGTTAAAATTTATATATATAACGGAGCACAATTCTTTACTCTATATCATGCAAAAAGAATCAATCAGTTATCTCTAACCGATAGTTTTTTATGATGTAAAGAGTAGGGAAAGGTGGCCATTTTCCGAGACGCCCTGAGAGAGGGGGGGGGGAAGGGGGTTAAATTGAGATAGTTAGTGTATAATATAGGTACATGGATGAGGAAACTACCAAATGAGTATTAAGCGCCTGCTATGGCTCGTTGTCTTGCAGCCGCCGCGCGAGTCCCTCAGC
>NC_091562.1:24170776-24183276 GCF_042767895.1 Penaeus vannamei
CCCCATTGATTAAGTTTCACCATTATGAATTTTTGCTATACTGTATGGGTGTGCAAACAATCAGGTGCGATAGCAAAGTGTTAGGTGTATACTGTATGCACTATTTATATATTAATTAAATGTATTTATTCGTATCTACTATGTAAGTGTATATGTATATATAAATTAATGCTATTATTTGTGCAATTCTGTGTATATGTGTGTGCATGTGCATATGTGTGCTGGCATGTGCATATGTTTGTGGGCATGTGCATATGTGTGCGTGCATGTGTATATGTTTGTGTGCATGTGCATATGTGTGCGTGCATGTGCATATGTGTGCGTGCATGTGTGTGTGCGTGCATTTGCGTGCGTGTAAGTGCATGCGTGCGTGCGTGCGTGCGTGTGCGTGTGCGTGTGCGTGCGTGTGTGCGTGCGTACTTGTGTGTGTGTGTGTGTGTGTGTGTGTGTGTGTGTGTGTGTGTGTGTGTGTGTGTGTGTGTGTGTGTGTGTGTGTGTGTGTGCATGCATGCTTGTGTGTGTGTGTGTGTGTGTGTGTGCTGTGCTTGTGTGTGTGTATGTGTGTGTGCGTGCGTATGTGTGCGTGCATGTGTATGTGTGTGTGTGTGCATGTGTATGTGGGTGTGTGTGCGTTTATGCGTGCGTGTGTGTTTGTGTGTTTGTGTTTCTTTCTATCATCCCCCCCCCCCCCCCATCTAGAGAACTAATACTTTTCTGTTATCTCAATTTTTTTCATGGTGGGTGCATGATTCAGATGATCTTTTTTCTGTTATCATAGGCTTGCTGGAGAAGTACAAGATAAGTATGAGAGGGAGGTGATGTTACATGGTGCCGATTTGAAGGCTTTAGCTGCGTTGAAGGAAAAGCAAGCTGAGTACAATGCAGAACTTCAGCAAATCACCATGGCGAAGCTGAAGGCAGAAGAAGCTGTCAGAGGTAGGGCTCACAGATTAGAGGGATTTTCTTTTCCCTTTGTCTGACTTCTATGAAGCTGAAATTGAAATGCTTAATCCATTTCCTCCTTCTCGATATCATGGTAATCACAGGACTTCAGTGAGCAGTAATTGATAAAAAAAAGTTTATTATCAGTGTTAAATTAAGTAATGAATGTTTGAAGAATAAATTTTACCATTTCACCTAAAACCTCTCTGAATCTGGGTGATCTGACCATCACATCTTGAAATTTTTTTGGCTAAGGGCCAGGTGAAGTGAACATGAAGTCTTCAAAAAATTTGGCTGAGGGCTGGGATGGGATGATGGGAATGTGCTGTCACAAGAATCTTTTCTGAAGGTTAGGGTGATGGAAATGACTCCCCACAAGTGGACAAAGCTCTTGGTTGATGATTAGACTGAGTGTGCATATAGGAAGGGGCTCTTGCATTGTTTCCATTGGTAAATGTATGTAGAATATACCATTTGTAAACCATGACCGCAAGACCACCAGTTCCAAGGAGTACAATATTTTTATACTCAGGATCCTGTATGTACCCACCAGACTGGTGATGCAGGTTGTATTACAGAAAATTGAATATTACATAAATAAAAGATTTTGCATATCATTAATATTACTTACAATTATAGGCTACATAGAGAGATGATTTGGAGCTTGTTCAAGGAAAACATTCTATTACCATTGTAATACAGCATAACAAATGACAAAAAAAAAAAAAAAATGCTGATGCAGAATAAGAGATAACATTCCAAAGGGACCGCAAGGAGTCATAACACTGCCCATGAATGTTTGTATGCGCCAGGCCTACACGAAGGTCACGAATCAAGTAAGGCTTAATGCCTGGGTTTTGGGCATAGCACCCAGATCCAAAGGTTTAAGGGGAGCGTCCCTGAAAAATCGCCAATTTTCGATTTTTGCTTAAAGATAGAAAACGGTCTTACAGATTTTCATGAATTGTGGTAGGATGAAAGAGTACTTCATTATCTATCTTTTGACCAATTTTTAAAAATTTTGGCAAAAGGGAATTTAAGCGCTATTAAAAAATTGATTTTTGATAGATAGGTCACTTCGGTACCTACCAAGTCTCACAATTATCATTCATTTTCTATGTGCTTTCTGTTGAGAAAACCTCTTGGTCATACAAAGAGAAAAACAAATTTGAATTTGGAAATTCCGTTTAGTTTCCGAATTATCGCATGCAATATAATCGGCAATTTTTTATTTTTTTTTTTTAATCGGGGTTTTAAAAATTTGTTAAAAATTAAAAATTTTGATTTTACAAAATCCCATTCGTTATTCTCTGCACATTCAAACGTTCTTTCTTGGGGGAAAAGCTCCATGATATCGGACACAAACTGTGTAGTGTGGTAGGTACCAAAGTTTAAAAAAATGAATAAGCAAATAAATGACCTTGAAAATGTTTAGAAAATTTTTGTTCATTTTCTATATTTTTTTTTGTCTTATTATAGTATGTGCCTATAGACCAAAAGGAAGCCCAGACATTGTTCTTTCTTTTGTTTTTTATTTCATTCAGATCGGATAAGTGATTAATGAACAGCATAAAAAAATGTAAAACAGTATGACGTAAAAATCCCCAACCGACGCCGCCATGCAGCCTACTAAATGCTGTGGCTAGCCCTGCGATCACGCGCACGCAAGTTTGAACTTGTTCGCCTGCCTTCAGCTGTCCTCTACGCTTCACCTCATACTCTCACAAACAGGTGCGCACACGCGCGTGCACATATGTGTATTGTTATATGAAGAGTAGAGGACCACTGGAAGCATGGCCAACAAGTTGTGACATGTGCGCGTGCGCACATATACGCACACAAGTGCGTATATATAGACCAAAAGGAAGCCCAGACATTGCTCTTTCTTTTGTATTTATTTCATTCAGATCGGATAAGTGATTAATGAACAGCATAAAAAAATGTAAAACAATATGATGAAAAAATCCCCAACCGACGCTGCCATGTGGCCTACTAAATGCTGTGGCTAGCCCTGCGATCACGCTCACGCATGTCACAACTTGTTGGCCGTGCTTCCAGTGGTCCTCTACTCTTCATATCACACTCCAACTAATAGCGCACGCGGGCGCACGCACATGCACGGGCGCGGATATACACACATGCGCGCGCACTCATTCATTCAAACGCGTGTGCTCGTGCACTCATACTCAAGTGAGCAATCATAGTCGCACACACACAAGAACACACATACAGAAGTGCACATACACACATACACACATGTGCACATGTGTGCTGTATGATTACCTCGGCACATGTCTGAACTCGCACTCCTGTCTTCAGCTGTCATTCATATTCTACATCACCCTCCAGCAAATACGTGCAAGCGTGCATGCGCGTAAACACAAACACACGTGTACACATGTACACACTAACATGTACTCACACTTATACACATGTCGAAATAAACAATTGATTTTAGTTGAATGACCTTGAAAGTGTCTATAAAGTTGTCATTCATTTTCCATAGTTTTCATTCGATTATATTTTGCGCATATAGTCCAAAAGGAAGCCCAGACGTTGCTCTTTCTAATGGTCTTTATTTCATTTAGATCGGATAAAGGGTTAGTGAGCAGCATCAAAAAATGTAAAATGGAGTGGCGATGATGGCATCCCTCCGTGACGCCATGCGGCCCTTTAAATGCTATGGTTAGCCCTGCGATCACGCGCTCGCAAGTTTGAACTTGTTCGCCTGCCTTCAGCCGTCCTCTACGCTTCACCTCATACTCTAACAAACAGGCACGCACACATGTGAATTGTCACAATCGTGCGCGCACATACGCATGCAAGTGTGCACACGCGCTCATAAATATACATACACATAAGGGCACACATCTATACCCAAAAGTGCACGTGGGCGTACTCTCATACACTTTTGTACGAGCTCACACACAAAGATATACACACGCTCGTGTGCGTGCCTGCACGTAATTGCAGATTTGATATGAAGACTTGGTAATCGATTGCTAAACAATATTATACAACCCTGAGGTTTCAATGCAGTACATGTTTTGCATGTAGGCCTACTCAAACAGTCATGTACACCTAAAGCAGACTAAAAAAAGAAAAAAAAAAAAATCTTTATTTAATCATAAATTATATTGTATCATTCATGAATTGACACAAGGCATAACAATCATTATTTGAACTGATAGCAACATGTAATTACTCTATCATAAGCCGGAGGAATGGTCGGAACGAGTGTAAAGGCCATTTACCTCAAATGAGCGAAAATGTACTTGCACCCCATGTTGCTTATGACCTATTTACACCAAGAAATAGTTCGAGATGGAGTCTAACAATCAAAGGGCAGTTTCCTCAGACATGTAACAATACGTTAGGACCAAAAACAAAATTCAAGTACCCCGACCCCCCTATGGCCAGGGATGGTCCCCTTAATTTATATTGGAAGCTGAAATATGATATTGCCATTGGCATTTAGACTTATTTACAAGAATTCCCATTTAAAGATAGAAAGTAATAGTTATTAACCTATTGGATCAGGGTGCTTTGCTGCCTGCATGTAGTCCAAAATCCTGGCATTAGGCTTACTTGAGTGGCGAATGATATGGGTGTGGCTTGTATACCTGGCTCACATGAACACTCACACGCAGTGTCAAGACTCTTGGCCTTTTGAAGTGTTATTATCTCTTTTTCTACATAAGTGTTTTTTGTTTTGTTTTTTGCCATTTTCCAAGGTTATATTTTTCCTGTAATATGCTGTATCAAAATGTTAATGACTGTGGACAGGAATAGGATCCTGAGCATGAAAATAGTGTACTCCCAGGAGTCAGCGCTCTTCCAATCATGGCTCACAGATGGTACATTCCACACTCATTTACCAGTGGAAGCAATGTAAGAATCACTTCTCAAATGCATACTGGGTCTAAGCACTATCCAAAAGTATTGTGCATTTGTGGCTGGCCATTCCAGTTACCCTGGACTTTAGGTGAAATTATCATGATGGCATGTTCTTCTTACCCCAGTCCTCAACCAAAATTTTCCATGATAGCATGTTAGCATCATCTGGCTCCAAGTCAAATTTTTTCATGATCCAAGGGGCTAATATTGAATCACACCAATTATTTCACTTTAAGATTAAGTTGCAGTTTTTATAATTTTCTGCTTATATTTTCATTTTTCTTGTATGTATATAGTATGGAAAAACATGAAAGTATTTGATTCAGTGATGAATTCAGAGAATCTTAATTTTTTTTTGTCTAATTAGTCATCTGAATATGCCTAATGCTTGCTATCATAACAATCTAATTACTCCTTGACCTTAACAGACACCCGATTAGGATTTGAGGAGAGAGAAAATCTGCTTCGTCGTGAAAACAAAGACCTGCTAATGAGGAGCCATGAGCTTGAGGAACAGAACAAGGCTCTTCTTGATCAGTTTACCCAGCTGTCTGACAAGATGGCTGCATTGCAGACTAAGCTGTCTGTGCCTGGGGTGAGTTAATCACGTGTGAATGGTAACCAATAGAATTATTAACCCACTGTACATAGATGGCATGTTCTGATGCCATTGGTGTGCTGGACTGAGTCAAATATGGCACTGTATTATGATGCTCCCCACATCGTCATCTCCTTGGGATGAGCTTGTCTTTCTCAGATATTATTAGCATCATCTGTTTGGTGCTAGTTTTAGTTACAGGCACAGAAAGCAAAGAAATTTTTAAATTTTTAAAGCATTTGCTTGTAATTGGTGTCACTTTTAGATACTGGCACCTGAATAGAAGCAAAGCCTTCAATTTCTTTCAAGCATTTGCTTATAAACTCTTATCTATAAACAATTTAGTCTGGAGTTCTTAAAATATTGAATAATGTGAGTTTGGTCAAATGGGAATATTCTGTATATTGATTAATGTGATACTGCTGTATTTCTTACTTTGCTTCAAATCCAGAAACTTTTACAAGCAATCTTAGTTCACATCTTTGTGGTATAGCTTGGCTTTCATTCATATTGAGAATTAGAGAAAATGATATTTAGCATTATGAAAATGAAAAGAACAAGGGGAAAATTCAGTTTTATGAAGAAAATGATTTTTTTCATATTCACAAGGGTTCAGTCATTTATTATTGGTTATTTTAGAATGGCATTATTTCTCTAATATTTATTCTAACTTTACTCTATTTCAGGCTGATAATCCCAATGCCTCCTTCACTGAGGATGAGGCTAGATCCTCAGATCAATTACGAGAAGTCATCAAATACCTTCGAAGGGAGCGAGATGTAGCTGCTGGAAAGTGTGAGGTTGCTTTGGCTGAGGTACAGAGACTGACTGCACAAAAGAAAATCCTGGAGTCACAGATAGAACAAGCTACAAAGAACTTGTCAGAAGAAAGAGAAAAGAGCCAAGTATGTGATTTAGAGGTGGCTTTAGACTTAAAAGATTATCTTCTTGTTCACTAATCTAATAGATTGATGTTTTGCCCTTACAAACTCTGTGAGAACTGGTTTTATTCACTTACTCCTCTCTCCAGGCCTCACTAGATAGTGCTGGACGATATGGTGAACTTCTTAGGAAGGTCCACACAATGGATGCTCTGGCTGACAGTAACCGACTCCTTCGTGAAGAGAAAGAAGGGATGCAAAACACCATCACTGAATTCAAGGCAAAATATGAATCTTTGGAAAAGCAGATTGAACCGCTACAGGAGAAACAAAGGCTTTCTGACAATAAGATTGAGTCTTTGATGGTTAGTAAAGAAATCATTGTTAGGTATTATTATTATAATTGTAATTGTTATATTGTTGTTTATATTATTATAATTATTGTTATTGTTGATGTTGTTATTGTTTTTGTCATTTTCATTTTTTTTTTTTTATCTGTTTATTATATACTGAATATTTGAACTCTTGATGGTTTACCTTCCATATGTAGCTGGAAAAGAGGAGCATTGAAAATGAGAAGGACCTTTACAAGAAGAGAACACAAGAGTTAGTGGAGAAACTTAACCGTGCCAAACCTGAGGACTTTATTAAACTTCAGTGAGTAGATGCTGAGAGCTTTGAAGATTTCTCTGTTATGTGACTTATTTCATGCATAAGTAAAGATGCAGGTTCAGAATTGTGGGAACCGTTCAATAAATTTTCTAATTGAGTTATATTACAGGCAGGAAGTGGTTGAACAGCAGAAGACCTTACAGAGCAAGGAGGCGGAAGTGTCAAGATTAAAGAACCAGGTATGTTTTGATAATGTGGCATCATAATGCCAGATTGAATGGAATAAGCTTGAACACTATCATATGGTTGTTATTGTAGTTACTAAAGCTAATAGTCATATGCTTGGGAAGAGGATAAACAGAAATTATTTGTTTATGATCTGTCCAGGATTCAAATTGAGCTTTTGTCTACCAGTATTTATGATGCTAGTGTACAGCTTTTTCAAGATGAAATTTCGATTATTTACTTAAAAGCATTTTTTGAAATAACATCTCCCTTAATTTTTCTTTGTATTACATTTAATTTTGTTGATATGCTGTCAGAAAATGTTCATATATATATTCTTGATTCCTCAGCTGGCTCAGTTGTCCAAGAACCAGCAGATGATTGTGAACCAGAAGAATCAATTCCAGCAGCAGCTGAATATTGTGCGAACAGAGCTTCACAAGACCACAGAAGAATTCAAAAGGCTTACAATGGAGAAAAACCGCATGCAGGCTCAGGTTAGTTTCTGCTAGATTATGAGCTACAACTTTAAAATGATTACAAATCTTGTGACTTGATTATGGCCAAATGATACCAGTGGTGTGTGTATTATGTATGGATATATTTTACTCTGTTGACAATAATTTTTTGTTTAGAATGGTGAAGAGTTCAAGAGGGTAAACATTGAAAAGGCTCGCCTTCAGCAACAGGTAAGAAATGCCCGTTTCTTTTCTGTCATTAAGTGTATGCCCTTAGTAAACAATTATTTAGGTTCATGTGATAGTTTTATATGTAGATAGAATCAAATATAATCCCTAATTAACATCAGAGAAATTGTGACAAACCCTAAGTAAGCTATTTGAAATGTACTTTAGGCTCATATATTCATAATTTTTCACAATAAATCTAGATTACATCCAAGGTTAATGCTGCAGTTAACTGAGTGAGAGCTGTGAGAATGAACATAAATATAAAAATCCTAGAATATGCTGTTACGCTTATGCCCCTATTACGCTTTGAAGGAAATGTACTTGGCACCTGATGTTCATAAGGGATCTTGTCCATGAATGTTAAAGAATGCAAATTACCTTGAGTTTTACCCTGGCAAATGGTTCCCTTGATAGATGAAATTAAAGTGTTTACAATTATATTGGCCATTATTGATAATAACAAGAAAAGATCACTCATGCATTATATATTATTTAAATTTTTTGTAACCTCAAAAACTGGCTTCCTATTAAGAAGTGTCCATTTCCTTGTGAGGTTTTAAATAGCTAAGTGGCTTTCTCAAATTGAAATATTTTTAACATAAAGAATGAAAGTTTTTGAGTATAATGCACAATCATTTTATGATATATATGCAAACACATTTCTTAAAGCCATATTGTTAGGTTTAATTTTCTTTCCACAAATACCAGCCATTCTAGTATTATAGCATAAAGATACGATAATGGATAATGACTCTTACAGCTAGTGGCAACTCAAGAACGTGTGCGCAGTTTGGAAACATCTTCACAACATGCACAAACTACTCATCAGCAGGAGATGAGCAAGGCTCAGGAACAGCGCAATAGGGAGCAACAACAGGAGAGGCAACAGGTTCAGTGAATATACACATACACAGAGGAATGAATGCCCATTCATACACATGCACATAAGCAAGATTCGTATTGAATAAATTATTTACAGTGTGCACAGAAACATTCACATACTAACCCCCATCCCTCTCTCTTTGTCTTTCTTTTTTGCTTCTCTCTCTCTCTTTGTCTTTGTCTCTTTTTTCTTTCTTTTTTCTTTCTTTCTCTTTCTTTCTATCTAATATTTTTCTTTATTTTTTCCTTCTTTTTCTTTGATTGTTTCTTTCTCTTTTTCTCTCTCTCTTTGTCTTTCTCTCTCTGTCTTACTCTTTCTCAATTTCTTTTCCTCTTTTTCTCCCTAATTGTCTCTCTCTCCAAATTTTCTTTATCTCTCTAATTCTCTTTCTCTCTCTCTAATTGTCTTTCTCTTTCTCTAATTGTCTGTCTCTCCAAATTTTCTTTCTCTCGCTAATTCTCTTTCTCTCTCTCTAATTTTCTCTTTCTCGCTCTCTAAATTTCTCTTTTTCGCTCTTTAAATTTCTCTTTCTCGCTCTTTAAATTTCTCTCTCTCTCTTTAAATTTCTCTCTCTCTTTAATTCTCTCTCTCTCTTTAGTTCTCTCTCTCTCTTTAATTCTCTCTCTCTCTTTAATTCTCTCTCTCTCTTTTTAAATCTCTCTCTCTCTTTAATTCTCTCTCTCTCTTTAATTCTCTCTCTCTTTAATACTCTCTCTCTCTTTAATTCTCTCTCTCTCTTTAATTCTCTCTCTCTCTCTCTTTTTCTCTTTCTCTCTTTCTCTCTTTCTCTCTTTCTCTCTCTTTCTCTCTCTTTCTCTCTCTTTCTTTCTCTGTCTCTTCACTCTCACCCTCATCCTCATCCTCACCCTCACCCTGACCTTCACCTCTCTCTCTGTCTCACGCTCTCTCTCTGTCTCGCGCTCTCTCTCTGTCTCGTGCTCTCTCTCTGTCTCGTGCTCTCTCTCTGTCTCGTGCTCTCTCTCTGTCTCGCGCTCTCTCTCTGTCTCGCGCTCTCTCTCTGTCTCGCGCTCTCTCTCTGTCTCGCGCTCTCTCTCTGTCTCGCGCTCTCTCTCTGTCTCACGCTCTCGCTCTCGCTCTCGCTCTTTCTCTCTCTCTCTCTCTCTCTCTCTCTCTCTCTCTCTCTATCTCTCTCTCTCTCTCTCTCTCTCTCTCTCTTTCTTTCTCTCTCTCTCTCTCTCTCTCTCTCTCTCTCTCTCTCTCTCTCTCTCTCTCTCTCTCTCTCTTTCTCTTTTTCTCTTTTTCTCTCTCTTTCTTTCTCTGTCTCTTCACTCTCTCCCTCACCCTCCCCCTCACCCTGACTTGCTCCTCTCACTCTCGCACTCACACTATCACTCTCACTTCCACCCTCACTCTCACTCTCACTCTCACTCACTCACACATTTATTCATTCACTCCCTCTCCCTCTCTCTTGCCCTCTCCCTCTCCCTTTCCCTCTCCCTCTCCCTCTCCCTCTCCCTCTCCCTCTCCTTTTCCCTCTCCCTTTCGCTTTCCCTTTCCCTTTCCCTCTCTCTTGCCCTCTCACTCTCACTCTCACTCTCACTCTCTCACTCGCTCTCGCTCTCGCTCTCGCTCTCGCTCTCGCTCTCGCTCTCGCTCTCGCTCTCGCTCTCGCTCTCGCTCTCGCTCTCGCTCTCGCTCTCGCTCTCGCTCTCGCTCTCGCTCTCGCTCTCGCTCTCGCTCTCGCTCTCGCTCTCGCTCTCGCTCTCGCTCTCTCTCTCTCTCTCTCTCTCTCTCTCTCTCTCTCTCTCTCTCTCTCTCTCTCTCTCTCTCTCTCTCTCTCTCTCTCTCTCTCTCTCTCTCTCTCTCTCTCTCTCTCTCTCTCTCTCTCTCTCTCTCTTTCTTTCTCTCTCTCTCTCTCTCTCTTTCTCTCTTTCTCTTTTTCTCTCTCTTTCTTTCTCTGTCTCTTCACTCTCACCCTCACCCTCACCCTCACCCTGACCTTCACCTCTCACTCTCGCACTCACACTATCACTCTCACTTCCACTCTCACTCTCACTCTCACTCTCACTCTCACTTCCACTCTCTCACTCACTCACACATTTATTCATTCACTCCCTCTCCCTCTCTCTTGCCCTCTCCCTCTCCCTTTCCCTCTCCCTCTCCCTCTCCTTTTCCCTCTCCCTTTCGCTTTCCCTTTCCCTTTCCCTCTCTCTTGCCCTCTCACTCTCACTCTCACTCTCCCTCTCCCTCTCCCTCTCCCTCTCCCTCTCCCTCTCCCTCTCCCTCTCCCTCTCCCTCTCCCTCTCCCTCTCCCTCTCCCTCTCCCTCTCCCTCTCCCTCTCCCTCTCCCTTTCCTCCTCCCTCTCTATTTCCACCTTGCTCTATTCTATGTATACAGATGTAAGTAAATAAATTGAAATGTTTGTTTACAACTTTGTAATACAATGTTTGTCTCTTTTTAGATTATGGACCTTAAACAGCGAGAGGATGCTCTCAAAAGTCAACTTGATGCTACCAGAAAGGAAGCTGAAAGCCTTTCTGAGAAAGTCAAAGATGCTGAGACAAAATTAGCTGATGCTCTGAAGAAGGCTGATAATTTTGAGAAACAGGCTCTCCAGGTTAAAGAGCTGAATGAATTTTTTTGTTAATTGATGACAATATACATATTGTTATATTATTGATTATATTTTCATTTTGGACATATTTTTGTTTCAGTTTTGTATTATTGGTTATATTTTTACTTTGACTCTGCTTACCTAGAAGATAAGATATAAAAAGTTATTGATTTCCTGGAATGATGATTAGAATATGTGATTCTGAATTTGGACATTTTGTTTCAGTTGCGTAAGATTGCCACCAAATATAAGAAGGCTGCTGAAGGAGGTTCAGTGACTGCTGCAGTACGTTCAATATATATATAATTTTGCCTATATTTGAAAATAATATCTTTTGTAACATTGTGCTTATATGGAAGGAATGATATATAATAGCTATTATTAATACTGATGAAAAGCATTCTAATGATACCCTTCCAAAATGTCAAACACTGTTTGATGTCATTCGGTCGGTTTGTTAAAATTGTGCAAGGCCCAACCCTGTGAATATTTGTTATACAGACATGCATATACACAGAAATGAACACATATGTCAGTCTCGACATCCATATCTATCAGATAGGTAGATAGATAAATGTATATCTATCAGATAGATGAATATGCATTTATTTCTGTGTATATACTTGTCCTTATATATGAATGTTCATTGGGTCAGACCTAGCACAATTTTAACAAACTGGCCAATTGACTGTAAGTAGTACAAACACACTGCAGGTATACTGTGAGATTTACTTGTGACCTATGTATGTAAATTGAGTATAGTTTGGAAAGCAAGGGATTAGGATTAGAGAATCCAATTCAAATAACAAAATTATTCCAACAGAGTACTACTGGGGATGGTAGTGAAGAACCTGCTAGTGGAGGGACGGTGGTTTCAGCTGAGAAAGTAAAGGAGTATGAAGAAACCATTGCCAGCCTTCGCCAGAAACAGGATAAAGCACAGGAAGATGCTAACAAGCTGCAGTAAGTGTAGTATCTTTTTTATTATCAACATTTTTAACCCCTAGCCGCCGGGTGGCATGTACGTACATGCCATGGCTGTTGTGGACCGAAAGACGGGTGGCATCATGTTATGCCCATTCCTGGGGCACTGGCTCGTCGGACAGACTTTGTTTTTCTCCGATAGTAGCGGCTTCATTTATATGGTAAAGATTTTAGGCAATGGCACCTATAATGAAGGTAAAAAATGAAATAAAA
>NC_091562.1:24230206-24242706 GCF_042767895.1 Penaeus vannamei
TTTTATATATGTGTTATATATATATATATATTTTATATATATATAAATATATATATATATTATATATATATATATATTTTATATATATAAAAAAGGGAGGAAAAAGAGAGGGGCTTGTGTGCTTTCCCCTTTTTTTTAAATTTTTTTTTATGAAATGAAAAATATAATGTAGCACAAAGCTACCTTAGTATTGGGGGCTGCCCTTCTCCATCTAATTCTTGGGCATGTTTGAAGGTGAAAGGTTTTTGGGGGGGAGATTATCAAGTGGTGACATCGCAGGATGTCTTTCTTCAAAAATGGTTATCAACTGCCCTTTACTTGCATCTTTGGTATATCCATGTGTTTTAGGGGGGAGGAATGAAAACACTAACAGTACATGATGTCACTGATGGTTTGCTGATCAGGTTTGGGGCTTTTTTCCCATTGGGGGCAATTCAGGGGGTAGAGGATGGACCCGGGCCCTTTTGGTATTTGGAGGGAAAACCTGGCATTGTAGATGGATGGGGCATACTTGTTGGCATTCTGGGAGTGGCAATCCCCCTTGGGGGGGGAATTTAATCTCGAGCTGCTGTTATTGACAAAATGCTCCCAAACAAACATGCTGAACAACTGGGAACTTATGGATCCTAAAAAAAGAAATTAAGTTCAGACACTACTACTTATAAAATAGAATGCATAATTTCTATATATACTTCTGAGAATCTTGATTCTACATATAATATCCCCTCCCCAAATAACAGGACATTTTAATTCAGGGAAATTTTTAATTAGTCAACAACATTATATAAATTATATACCACCATAATTTGAAACTTTATAAAAAGAGCTATATTCACATCTATATCAAAAAAAAAAATCCCCCCAGAATGTCCATATTTCATGTCTTCAAGTATAGTGGGGAAAAAAGTATGATAAAAAATAGCTAACCATTTCTGATCTTTTTACATAGTAGAAAAACCCATGAGGTCAATAGTTTTGGTTGAAGGGGAAGATTAAAGGGGGGCCTCCTGAGAGAGGGGGAGGGGGTTAAATTAAGATAGTTGCGTATAGAAAGGTACATGAATGAGGAAACTACCAAACGAGTATTAACCGCCTTTTGGGCTCGTGTCTTCAGCCGGCGTGCGGGCCCCTCAGCACCCGGAGAGGTAGTGTAATGAGCCCCCAGGTACACCATGGGATTTTTGTTTGGGAACGGATAAGGATTTAATTATGACATTGGCATAGATATGAGTTCTGAATGTTCAAGGAACACTTTTATACCAATATCAGGAAAAAAAATATACGTTTTATGAAGAAATATTTTGTGAAATTTTCAAAAAAAAATGTATGTTTTGTGCCCTTTTTACCCCGAAATATCGACAATTTTTGGTAATATGTTTTAGTTTACGTGGTAATATATACGTATATCACATAAACACTAATGTTTAAAAATACCTTATAAGGAAGGATTGAAATTTTTCCGTTACATTTCCTCACTACATCACAGCAGGGGGCAATTTGAATTGATTTGAAAATTTAGTTACCGTTGAAAAAATTCAATAGAAAGTTACCTAAATGTCGGATTTTTAAACTAAGTATAAGCGAGATACAGATTATTTCATGTTGAAGATGATAGTACTCAGTAATATTCAAATAAAACTATATGGAATTTTGAGCTCGGTTTTATCGTAGTCTTCGTCTGTTTAAAAAATATCGTCCGTTTCGTGCGTTCCCATAAAATGAATATGTTTAGACATTACCGTAAGTCTTAGGACCATAAATTTGGAAATATCCCACAACACCTAGGTTCTGCATATTTTTTATTCTTAGTAAAGATAATGGGGGCAAATGGCTAATCATAAACTTTTCACTTGTTCTCCTTTGCAATCTGTTAATATTGACAATTATCAAAGAAAAAGGTATGAGAGGGATAATAATATATTTTTTTATTTTGTATGAAAGTCAATGATACTAAATTATGATGATTAATCTTTTTTAAATTTTAAGGGTGCTTTACAACATATGATTTCCCCGAAAATTATAAACACCCAGTGACCATCTCCCCCTCCCCCCCCCGTGAGGCATGGGGAATATTCAACGATTTTGTAAGTTCTAATTCAATGTACTAAATTCATATGCTTTTTTAAAATTTTCAAAATTGAAACCCCCATGTTGTATTCATGCCAGGACTTTATAATTAGAATGATTTTTTACTAATGTTGCCATCCACAGTTTCCCCCTTTCTTCAAAATAAAAGAAAATAATAAAAAAAAAATGGAAAAAAAAAAAAAAAATTTTAAAAGGTTTTTATCTGGTTTAGATTAGTTGTCTCTATGGTAAAATGCATTTATTAAGCTTTTTACACGAAAAAATCAACTTTTATGAACAACGAAAAAAAAAAAAAAAAAATTACATACCTTTACAGAATAGCGTCCCTATTGAACATGAAAATTCCTATTGACTTGGTAATCATTGCATTGCAAAGACACTAAATAAGCGTTTTTTTAAAAATAATATCATTAGATTCAGAGAAAAATAACAGAGATAACGAACTTTGACAAGGTCCCAAACAAAACGCCGTAGTCCGTCTTTTTTTTATGAATCTTGGTACATCCCAACTCACGTAATTTTCATGCGATCCAAATGCAGTTTGTTGCTTTCACTAGAGCCTCGGCGTCCCATGGCCATGTAAAAGGCCGATTTTTGAATTTTTGCCTTTATCAAAAAATAATAATATTTTAATGCTGAAAAATAAATAAAAAAGTATTTTTTATGTCAAGTTGTCCCCCGCCAAAAAAAAAAAAAAAGGAAATTCAAAATTCAGCCTTTTACATGGCTATAGGCTATAGTTGATCTAACACTAGTATTTTTTGGGGAATATTCTGTAAAGAGCTCTGATAGTTGGGATGTACCGAAGACATACCCCCCCCCCCCCCAAAAAAAAAAAAAACGATTTTTTTCGACTTTTTGGGGGGTGCCCCCCCCCCAATGGGGGAGCAAAGTTAAAATTTATATATATAACAGAGCGCAATTCTTTACTCTATAGCATGCAAAAAGAATCAATCAGTTATCTCTAACCGATATTTTTTTATGATGTATAGAGTAGGGAAAGGTGGCCATTTTCCGGGACGGTCCCCTTAAACTTTATACAAAAGCCTTACCTCTGCTTTATACATTTTTATCAATCCTTGGTTTATTTTCCCCCAAGACTGAACACCACTAATGTTCCATAATTGATTGGAGTGTTCAGCAAAAGGCCCTGTCTTTACCTGAAAAAGAAAGTGATGATGCATCTAGGACAACGCACTTTCTATAATTACCCTACAGATTTATAACACTTTACATCAGATGCTACTATATTCAACAACTGAAGTAAATAAAGCTATAGGAAATTCTACAGCTACAGACAAAGCAACCTCGCAGTTCCCACTGCTCAAAACTTACTGACAATATGAATTTGATACAACTGAGAAACAAGTATTCATCTGCATTTTCGTTAACAATCTTCTCACTGATAAACATCTCCGGCGAAATCTTTGGATGCATGTAGAGCTGTGATGACCCCCAAATAAATGGAATGAACTGATAATCATCTAGGCTCCAAACACCTTGGCTACCAGCAGGTTCCATCTTATATGTCATCTGTAGTTTACGTGCCAATTCAAGGTACCTATAAGATGTCATTCATATAGAAAAATAATATAATTACATCTGTAAAAAAATAAATAAATAAAACATTGTGCACATACTGAATGGTAATTCAGAAATAACAAATACAACGTTTTCCATATTTCTGTTAATTTCTACTGGCTATTAAGAAGTAAAAAATACACCCTTTTCCATATTAATGTTACTACTGTTTACAATGACTACCATTCTTATTTCCTAGATGCTTAAAATAAATGGATGAATACATAAAACATGAAGTCATGAAGTAAATGTTGAAGATGAAAAAAAAAATAATAACAACAATAATTCTCCTTGATACAAATATCTGTATAACTATAAATCCTCTAAAAGACTGAAAGGCTAATGACACACACACTTATTTTTGATTCTCTGTGACAGTTTTCATATCTCCTTTGAATACTTCTGTCCATGTACTGGTTAAAGTATAAAAGGATAAAACCCAACACTTCTTGGAGTTTACTCTCCCTAAAAGTTATGAAAAAAATTATATATATAATTTATAATTTCATTATTTATAGTGTTGCTATGAACACCAAACACTTTTCCAAGGAGGCGTGCTAATATAGGACTCCTTAACCATTTGATGAATTCAGTTTCTCTGCAAAACACTTGAATTCATTTTTTCAAATATATCTTAATATCTTAACTATATCCAATCCCTACTCGAAACATCATTAAATGACAAAATGATGGATGAAGTATCAAGAAAAGAAAAGACTGAATGATAGTGTCAATAAAATACCCAAATCTTTCATTTACATGAAAAAGAATCTACAAAATTTTCAACTATAGAAGGTTCAAAATGCTTCAAAAACCTCTAGCAGGATCATTGGAATGCATCTTAAACTATGAAAACAAATACTGATCCAAATGTGTGTAAGGAATCTTTATTCATGTGTGTTTAAGAGGATTCGCAGCCTGAAGATAAAAGAAAAAATAGTTACAATTCATACCTCTAGGCTACTTTGACAACTGCTAGAATGCAGCATAGTTGACCTGAATCACACCAGGCAAACATGAACTATTGAAGGGAGAGTCGTCAGTACAGTCACGAAATTCGTTATCCGGTCCTCTTCGCTATAGTTTTTTAGCTAGGTCAATAAAACTTTTACACAATGTGCATGGATATGTGATGCTTGAGTACCAGGAATTTGATTTTAAAAAGCTGCATAATTTTTTGTGCCAGAAAAAAAAAAAAAAAAAAAAAAGAGCGAGATGATAGAATTCGAAAATTATGTAATGGCTTCCTTATAGTGAATAGTACTGCAGTTTCTTTCTGACCAGAGTTAATCAAAAAATAGGAGTACCAACTGTGGCATTTATGTAAATCTATCTGAAATGACAATGTTTCAGTTATCTTGCAAAAAAGTGACTTTTTTTTGTCAGAAAATCGCCATTAATTTTTCAGTAAAAAATGTATTTGGTGGAAATAACGCATGACTTAGCTACAGTTCGTAGATACAAACTGGACGATCATTTTGCAACAAGAATTATCAAAATCGCGTAATTACATACAAAGTTATACTTACTTTCATGCATGAAAATATGATTTTGAGAAAATAGTTTTTGTCTTTCATCTTCATTACACCATAAAGGTCATACCAACGATTACCAAATGTAAATATCCCTTGGCCTTTAATAGGAGTCCTGTGGTAGAGGGTCAAGCCTTGCTCAGGTAATTTTAGGTCATCTTTATTTCAAGGTTTGGTTAGGTTAGGTGAGAGTGTTCTCTGAAAAGTATACTTTCAGATGTCACGGCACCTGCTCCCTTGTCATTTACATATCAGAGTACATGATAAATCATATATTATGCATTTCTGATATATGACATATTGCCAGGTTTTCAACATGTTGAAAACAGCACATGTGTACTCCTGACAACTTTATCAATCGCACTGTTCTCTCATCCTTGCTGCTGCTGCCTGCCTGCTGAACACATCCTGAACTATCGTATAGCAGTATCATACCGAAATAATTCGCAAAAACAGCCGAAAAAACGCTGAAAATACAAGAAAAACAAAGCATGAAGCAAAAAGGGGTGTGGCAGCGCGAGGACATTTAAATACCCCAGACTTTTAAATCACGGAAAGGAGTGTATTACGCATCTGGCAACCGGGCGTCCGGGGTGCTTCACAGGCTCACGCATCCACACACTAAATTTGAAAAAAAATCGTAATATGTGACTTGTACCGACGACTCTTTACCTATAGCAGTGAACTGACCATGCCACTACGCACCCCCTAGGTGGTACACAATGTTTTTGAGAAAATTATAAACTATCACATTTAGTGTGTGTATATATAAATAAATAAATATATATATATTTTTTCTTCTTCTTCTTCAATGTCAGGTAATTTTATCTGGAAGGATCCAACAGATCTAAGTAATATTTCACTTTTAACCCCTTCTTGCTGGGTGGCATGTACGTACATGCCATGGCTATTGTGGACCAAGTAGCAGGTGGCTTCACGACCAATCCCCCACAATTGGCTCATCTGATGGAGCTTGATTTTCTCCATTATTAGTGGCATCATTTCTATTGAGAAACTTTTAGGCAATAGCACCTAAAGTGAAGGTAAACCATCACATTTATTTTATAATTTTTATTATTTTTTTTATCATTATTATTATTATTTAATGATATCAAAATATAACCTCTCGGGTGTATAATGTTGCTTGCAAACTGTCAATGTGTGCCAACAACCCTACATTAATAAAAGATTAAAAGATTTAGTTTTAATTCCATTTGTTACAATGGATATTCTTTGCTGTGACATACTGTCTGTTTTATTTTGCCCAAATCTCCCCCTGTGTGCAAGGAATGGCCGGGGATACCATTCACTGGCCAGGCGTGGGATTGAATGCAGGTCCGCAAGATTGCTAGACCAGCACCTTACCAAATTTTTAACCTGGGGTTAATGGGTTAAGTATTATAACTTAATATAAGCTATTAGCAAATATTATTTACATTTGTATTATTATGCAAAACTTCCACAATGTACACCCAACAACAAAAGTGATGTCGCCTTGCCATACCTGGATTGGAGAGAACTTGCCCTTCTTGCCCTGAAAGGTGGTCCATGTTCAAACAACCTGGACATGGTTAGGAGGGGGGGGGGGGGGGTTAAATTCGCTAGGCAAAGCAAAGGGTGAGTGTTCGGCTGTTTCAGTCCCATCCTATTGAGGCTAGCATCTGCACCCCCCCTCTCTCTATCTATCTCTAACTCTCTCTCTATCTATCTCTATCTCTCTCTCTCTCTCTCCCCCTCTCTCACACTCACACACACACACACACACACACACACACACACACACACACACACACACACACACACACACACACACACACACACACACACACACACTGTGTGTAATATTTGTGAATATGAATAATGTATCATCTCAAATAGCGCCCCTTGAGCTGCCAAACATTAATAAATGGCTTTGGCCATATTATATCAGTTTAAAGTTTGAGATACAAATTAATTTAAAGTGCATCGTCAGTCAACCTAATCTATTATTTTGTTTCCGAAACTGTTGGTGAAAATGAATGATGTAAAATGAAATGCAGTGAATGTGTGCAGCAGTGCATTAAAATAATGATGATGGCTTATATATGATGCAGGTGTTGCAAAACTTATACTACTAACACATCTTTTTGTGTTAAATTATTAGGTGACAATCTTTAGACCTGGGCAAACCCCTTTCCCAGCACACGCTTGCTCACTCACACCATGAAGGGCCGAGTCTAGTTTCACTCTACCCTAGGCTAAAGGGATATTCCCTCAGCCTTGACTATACACCTTTATTTGTCGTTTCAGCAGCTGGTGTCCATCACCTTGTTGGTGTTCCCCCTCCAAACTATTCAAGAAACCCATTACTTTTGATATCCGTCTTTTACACACTCATTTCGTTATTTTTGGTAATGAAATAATTGTAAACATTTGGAAGGTATAATGAGGTATGACCTAATGTCACGAGTATTATTCTATTTTCCAAATAACATATCAAAAGTTTACCATTATCTAAATAGCTGATCCAGGTGATATAAGATGGAGGAGTGTAAGAGAGTAGCTGCTTACGATAATGCAGAGCCATATATTAATATACATCCTTCATCCTTCATACATATATGTATGAAGGATATTTCTGTGTGACGAATATAAATATGAATAGTCAGTTCCAACAATGTTTAATGATTTTTTTATATATAGAAAATATGATAAATAATGTAATATGATTTCATGAAAATTATTTTCAAAATAATATATGATAACTTATTTCTCACGGCAGGT
The DNA here is from genome assembly GCF_042767895.1 of Penaeus vannamei. Classification (NCBI taxonomy): domain Eukaryota; kingdom Metazoa; phylum Arthropoda; class Malacostraca; order Decapoda; family Penaeidae; genus Penaeus; species Penaeus vannamei. The sequence continues at coordinate 24,238,171 of NC_091562.1, forward strand.
TTCCAATATTTCCATCGAATTAACAACTAAACAGGAATAAAAGTGATCCCTCTCTCTTTCTTCATATATATTTCAGTCATTGTTGCACTTCTTCGCCTGATTTCTGCAATTCCTCTCCTCCTCACATTCAAACCATCCTAACTATGCCCTGGTTGTTTGAACACAGGCCTCCTTTCAGGGCAAGAAGGGCATGATCTCTCTGAGCCAGGTCTGGCAAGGCATCACCGCTTTTGTTGCTGGCTGTATCATAAATAAATGCTACAATTTAGTATTGCCCCATTATAAGAAAATTTAGTATTGCCTCGGTATAAGACAAAATCCAAACTTCTGCTAATTCTTACATCTACATCCCATCTAAATACTAACAAGACTAATGGCAAAGGAATATCCATAAATATACAAGGACAAGAAATTCATGATTCTCAAGTTTAAAAAAAAATCATTACCAAATCCATAAACATTACACAAACTATATGGAGTACATATAAAAATGAGTACAACCCAATTTACAAAAAAATACAAATTGAAAAAGTGTCTACATGAATTTCTCTGGAAACAAAACTGCACTTGAATTTATTATCACCACTGAATTATCTACTATTGAAAATTACAAGAAAGTGGAAGTAAAGAAGAGTAATGTGAATCCCTAGACCCTTGTCCAAAAATACTTAACAAGATGCTAGTAACTTACCTTCGAAATATTTTGGTAACTGCTGCAACAGAGTCTTCTTGCTTTAAAGCCCCAATTTTGAAGATGCATGTGAGGAACATAAGGAAGGCCAGTTCATGTCCTGTCCCATAATCAATGCGTGTTGAGTTTCCCACACTCTCTACAAGATATACACCAATTTCTGGGACTGCAGAATGGAATTCTTCTGGAAGTGCAGATTGTACAACTTCTTCTCCTTTCTGAACAATGGTCCAATATTGAAAATGGATGAGAAATTACATCTATACAGGTGCTATAAAGCAAGAACACATTCAATTTACCTTTTTAAATCCTTCACTGAACTTATATTTCTTGTGTATACACTTCAGACATGCAATGGTGCACAAGGCTTCAAAAAATAGTAATTAATAGTTAAGCCTTCATTAAATCACATAGAAAACATTACCTCTTTCAGCCTGGCATAAAAATCGCGAAAGGCTTTATTGCCATAACGCTGTGGTTGGTCAACTGCAGGGATCTCATCTATCCACTGACTGAGGGTATCCAACATCTTTAGGATTCCCGTAACAACATCATTTGTCTTGCATTCCACACTTAGCTTCTTCCCTTTTACAGCATCATTCATTGATATCAGGAATCCTAAGATGTCCTAAATCAACAAGAATACTGATTAGAAAATACTAAGGAATTAATTAGTATCTCTTGAATAATGATATAAAAGTGTATAATTTACAAATCTAAGCAAGTATAACTTACAAATCTAAAAGTATTGTTAGTCTGTTACATATATGTTTCAGTCATCAATATACTTTTTCATACACAGAGGAATTTTATTTTTCTCTACATTTTTCTTATGAACAGATGAAGTGCTCAAATAAAGAAATGATGTAAGTTTACCAAACAGGCACTTTATTTTCTTTGTATATGCAATTAAATTTAGCTCAATAAAATCTTCACCATAATTTTATCACTCTAGCCACTCTAAGGTCATCCAAGTCTAACTTTTTACAACCACTTCCATTACCTGGTAAGCTTCTGATAGCTCCCATTTCTTAACATCCTGAGCCACCAACACTGCACGCTGTGGTTTCTCAAACTTGTGACTTTCTGTTAAGGGGAACAATAAATATTCATTATTGACAAACATAATTTGTCAACACAAAATATGCCAGACCTTTTCTTAGACCTAGGTTTTGTGTGTGTGTGTGTGTGTGTGTGTGTGTGTGTGTGTGTGTGTGTGTGTGTGTGTGTGTGTGTGTGTGTGTGTGTGTGTGTGTGTGTGTGTGTGTGTGTGTGTGTGTGTGTATGCGCGCGCGTGTGTGTGTGTGTGTGTATGCGCGCGCGCGTGTGTATGTGTGTGTGTGTGTGTGTGTGTGTGTGTGTGTGTGTGTGTGTGTGTGTGTGTGTGTGTGTGTGTGTGTGTGTGTGTGTGTGTGTATGTGCGTGTGTGTGTGTGTGTGTAAAAGAAAACTATATCAATTCATGTTCTATAAGCTTTAATCTTAATCCAAGTTGTGAAGATTTCAGTTTCAAGGCAAGGTGAGTTAGGCCTATTTAATGATTCAATTGTATAATCTCCTTCAGATATAAGAAAAAATATTCTGATGCCTATCATAAATTTGAAAAAAGAGATATGTAACAGTGAGGTTGGTGTAATAAATCTGCCATAAATTTTAATATAATGCAAAACCTTTTGTCACTGCTGCATTGTCAACTGAACAGCTAACATAGGGGATAATTTACCCATAGTGTGCCTTAAAAAAAAAAAAAAAAAAAAAAAAAAAAAAAAAAAAAAAAAAAAAAAAAAAAAAAAAAAAAAAAAAAAAAAAAAAAAAAAAAAAAAAACACTCCTTTCGGTTACTAAAACTATAGTGGGTAGATACTATTTCAGGTTCATAAATTAAATCAGAAAACAATAACTTGTACAATTTATACCCGCACAGGTTAATACATCCGGAAGTACATTCTACATAAATAAGGACACTATAACAAAGTAAAAAACTACACTCACTGACATATGAAATAATCTGCATCATCAAAAAATAACATCAGAAATTGATAAAATAGATTGTGACTAATGCCAGGTGCAGAATAAGCCAACAGTAATTGGGTGGGGGTCTGGGGAAATGTGGTGATCAGATGGGGGATTGGGGGCATAGGTTTTTGGTATATACAACAATGTTTGTGGATTTACCATGAGTGGCTGGAGTTATGGGGATTTAGTCACAGAAGGGTGGAGTCACTTCATAATGCTAATTTTTTCATTTATATCATTTGCAATAGAAAAAGTTAATTCTTTACAGTCCGGATGCACTCACCAGAGTCCCTAACTCCACATCACAAATTTTATCTAATATTCTAAGGTATTGTGACTGGGGATACTCTTTGGGCACAGCCTAAGGGGAGTGTTGATGGGCATCCCCCCCTCAGCAAACATCATCTTCACCTTGGTATGCATGACAATATAGAGCCAAAATTCAGCAGTACTGAATGGACTTTAGCTGTGACCAATGCTTTATGCTATTTTTTCCCTTTATTTGTGGTGTTACCATTCATATCTGCAGATTATTTGTTGTACTGGTGACTAATGATATTTAGTCCCCAACAAGAAAATCATTGTCAAGTTGCCCTACCTTAGTGTGTCCGTACCGTATATATTAATTTAAAAAATAACGAGATTCACACATACATAAATATTCAGAATACCTTTGCATAGATATGAATGATGTACACAAAATTGGTCTGTGTAGAGTCAACTGTAGATGGCTGTTCCCCCTGTAAAACCCCCAATCAGTGACTTAGACGGCAAAGAATTCACTATGTGTGTACAGCAGGAAATAACATCGGGCAGACTCAGTATCTGGCACTCAGAGGCACAATTACTGATTATATCATACACTCTATGGGGGGGGCTTCCTCCTTCTAGCTCCCACCTGAGACTACAAAGAATCTCCCACATATATACTACAGGGTGGTGTAAAAGCAAATCACATGCGTATACGAATGTACCATGAGTATCAGCTTGCTATCCTCTGATAAAGTCACAATATTCTGAATATAATGTGAGGTATTTTAGATCACTGTCGTCCATCTATTATGTTAGTAAGTTATCATTCCTAGGGTGTATCTTGCTGCATGTTGGTCCTGTGTTATATCCTGGTGTGAACATGTGAAAGATTCTTTGTTTTCTAATGCAGGGGTTGGCTTGCAGCAGCTACACCTCCCAACAACATAACTGATTTTGGGTATATTATAATCATTGAGGTGTATCTTGTGTGTATCATTTGTATTTTACCTGCAATTTCCCTAGTGTCTTGCATGCCCTCTCCTGCTGTTGGGGACAAAAATGTGGGTTTCAGGGGATTTTGCAGTGACTGTCCTATATATATATCTATATATCTATATATCTATATCTATATATCTATATATATAATATATATATATATAATATATATATATATATATATATATATATATATATATATATATATATATATATATATATATATATATATATATATATATATATATATATATATACACATACATATGTAGCACAGAGTGAAAGGAATCCATCAATACACTATCTTAATGATTGGTCATCCAAAGGTATTCTAAACATTAAATCATGCATTTACCAATGTGAATAATTGAAAAACGGAATAAAAACTGTAATGATGGATGGTTGTGTGAAACAAAAAATGGTAATTTTCTATATTACGTCCGCATAAACGATATCGACGATTTTGGTATCGTTGGATTCCTCTCACTCTATACAATGCAAATATGTAGGTTTTATTGCGCAGAAACGACCCGTTAGCCACAAACTTGGCCCCGATAGCGGGGGCGACGATGTCGGAGCGGCA